>NC_139972.1:3155000-3217500 GCF_963993115.1 Abramis brama
ACACACTCACTCACTCACTCAATCACTCACTCACACACATACACTCACACAGTCACTCATTCATTCACTCACTCACTCACACACTCACTCACTCACTCACTCACTCACTCACACACAGTCACTCACTCACTCACACACACACATACACTCACACGTACACTCACACAGTCACTCACACAGTCACTCATTCACTCACTCACTCACTCACTCACTCACACACACACTCATTCACTCACTCACACACATATACTCACACAGTCACTCTCTCACTCACTCACTCACACTCACACATACTCACACTCACACACACACACACACACACACACACACACTAACACAAACACAAACACACACAGGCACACACTCTCTCTCACTTAAACACACTCACTCTCACATACATACACACTCACACCCACACACACTCACACCCACACACTCACTCATTCACTCTCACACACAAACACATATACACACACATACACACTCACACTCAGACTCATTCACTCTCACACACACATACACACTTACTCATTCACTCACACACACTCACACTCATTCACTCACCCACACACATACACCTTCAATCAATGTTGATTCAATTCAGTTCAATAAAAGTGTCAATGTTGCAAAAATGAATAAAATATGAAATATTCAGTTTCAGCTCTACACAAGACAATAGTGTAATTATTCAGCTCTAGTTTTGTTCTCGTCCAGTAGTGTCACTGCAGTCAAATGAATAATATTGATATAATTAGTGTCCCAAACTAAGCAAGCTAAAGGCACCAGTGGGGAGGAACCCAAACGCCATGAGGAGACAGAATGGAGATCTAGCCTTGAGTGTGTGTTTGTGTGCAGTGAACTGGAGCAGAGAGGCAGAACGGAGAGGGAAGAAGAGCAGCAGCAGAAGAAGAGCAAGAGGAAGAGCGAGAACGGCCTGCGTTTGCAGGATCTGGAAGCATCAGTGCTGCCCTCAGGAGACGCCAGCGACGCCAGCGTAGACGAGTACGTGTGAGTCCTAGTGAGCTGCCTATCTAGTGCTCCTGATGTCTAACGGACAGATGCTGAAGCAGAATGCATAGAGACAGCGACACACGTCATGATCTGAAAACCACACACACACACAGTGTGTAAACAATCCAACGGTCTCCATTGACTTTGTATTGCGAGAAGCTGCCTTCTCGTCATTTCTGACTTATGACAAAAAAACAAAACTATGTCTTAAAGCTGCTGTGTGATAAGGTGCACAGCAAACAAGCTAAAAAAAACAGAAATACGGTATTTTTTGTCGACCCCAAAAAACGAGCGTTTAAGGAGACAAAAGTGCACTCTCTGTTTTCAAAAAAATTAAAAATGAAACTTTAAATTGTTGTAAATGACAAAGAATGCTAAGGATGCTGCCTATGTAGACATCATGACATCTCAATGGGGTTTAAGTGTGTGTTATTCTCTCTCTCTCTCTCAGTGTGAGGCAATATATGTGGAACGAGAGCGTGTCTCTCCTCAGGGCTCGGCAGTTTCTGGAGCGGCAGAGCGTTCAGGTGTCCGACAGACAGGCAGCGCTGCGGGCAGCTCACAGCAGTCTGAAGGACCCCTCGCCCGGGACCTCCACACACCAGCTCTACCACAACCTGCAGCAGGTGAGTGTGTGTTCAGACCCGTGTGTGCAGTCGCTATCACCTGCATAGAGGCTCAAGATGTGTGTGTGTGTGTGTGTGTGTGTGTGTGTGTAGGAGGTGAGGGATCTAGCCGAGCTGAGGGAGACGCTTCACAAGGGTCAAACGCTACTGAAAGAAAAAGAGGAAAAACTCAACCAGCTCGAAACTTCACTGACTGAAGAGGTACAACACACACACACACACACACAACCACACACACACACTGCTGGATACACTGTACTGAGGGCATCACATAGACAAGTGTTTTATACTGAGATAATGATATTTGACTCTTGGAAAGCAGTGAGTAGCTCCTCAGATGTCCTCAAACGCCACGTTTCACATGTTCTGTTGCTTGTGAGGGCCAAACTTTTGAAAAATCATCACAAATATAAAGACAAGATTGTACACGCGCGTTATAAAGCCCTATGAAATCAGATCCCCCCCCCCCCCCCCCCACTAGATTCCTATATAGCTCTATATAAAGTAGCTTGTAAATTCTGTAGTTGTTTTTAGACATAATTACTTACTTTTATTAGGTTGTGTAGTTAGATATACATAAGACTAGTTTTTGTCAAGGTTTAGATTTTTTTTTTATGTTGATTTGAAGTGTTAGTTTTTTCATTAATGTTACTACAGTCAAACCTGATCACAGAGAAAGACATTTTGTTACATAAAACATCATTGTGGTGAAGAGCTGTGAGTTTGCAGACATGCATCACGCGTGTTTGAGTTTGTGAAGTAGAGCAAACTGAGACAGACTTCAGATCTTCACAGCGGACTTTAATATTCACACACACTCATCCATGTCGCCATTTGATTCAGTGTGTAGCCCTGTCTGATTTATTCAGCCAACATTTGCCAAATTCTGTGACATTCAGCATTACACTGTACATTTTCATGAGTGTGTGTGTGTGTGTGTGTGGCAGGTGTCATGTGAGGACGCTGAGAGGTCAGCTGATCGGAAAGTGACGTTTGATGTCACCGAGTCAGAGATGAGCAGCATCTACAGCCCGGAGGGAACAGGTGACACACACACACACACATGCACTCACAAACACGCACACATAAATTGCCCCTGTTATGTTTATATTATGCCCCTATTATTATTATATTACATAGTATGTAATAAAGCTGTTTTGAATGTAAAAGGTCTGCAATGTTTCAAAGATCAAAGTGCAGATACATGGAGTTTTTGTCTCCTAAAAGAAAGTGATTCTGAACTGAAACGAGTCGTCAGTAATTCCAGTCTTTCTTCTTGCTGAACCTGTGTAGGAGTGTAACTAATTTGCATAATGCCAGCCTGTGGTCTTGATTGGCTGAGCAGCGTCTCTTAGCTCCGCCCTCAAACACTGTAGTTTATCTGAGACTGGAAGAGTTTGGTTCGTGTTGTCCGTGTGGAGAAGACGCTGTTTCTGCTGACAAAGCAAATCCACTTTGATGAGATTGATACGGTAAAATCCACGCCATCGTCACTGTTCGTATCACTGTGTGTCAAGAGCTGAGATTCAGATATGATCATGAGCGTTTGGTCATGACCAATCACAGCAGAGCAGCTCTCAGAGAGGCGGGGTTTAGAGAGACTGAATCCTTGATCGAACCGTTTCAGACACAGAAAATGCTGATGTTGCAGTGGATATTATGAGAAAACTAAAGTGTTTTTGATTTTGGATGCATGTAAACATGTTGTAAGAGAAACCAAAACAAAACTAGAAACAGTTTAAGACACTAGAGCTTGTGTTCATGCAGTGGTTCACGAGTGTCTGATCGTCTGTCAGTTCCAGTGAAGGTGCAGCAGTTGGCCGACTCTCTGCAGCTGATCTCAGGTCAGCTCAATTCTGTGTTAGGAGCTTTGGGTTCACTGACCCACAAACAGGCTCCGCCCACTCTGACCACACCTCTACCACCCCGTCCCTCGTGGGTGTGGCCTGTAAACTCCTCCTCCTCGCTGTCCAACGGACTCACACACAGACCCACAGACCCACTGCAGAACCGCTGGTCGGGCATGAGCACAGGTGAGACACACACACACACACACACACACACTCATCATCACCTGCAGCATCATCTGAACATTATCTCTGTTTCTACAGAAACCAGCAGATCTCACATGACTTACTCAGGATACACACCACCAAGGTGAGCTCACACACTCACACTCACACTCACACACACTCACACACACACCAGTCTTCCACAGTCATATAGATATTCAGTGTAAATGGCTGTTATCGTGTGTGTGTGTGTGTGTGTGTGTGTGTGCAGCCTGTCGAGTCTGCGTCCATCAGCAGAGGTCGAGGGTCAGCGGCTGCAGGGTCTGATTGAAGGGAACAAACGCTGGCTGGAGGCGCAACGGAAAAACCGCAACATGTATCCTTACAGGGCCTGATGCTTTTCCTCAAGGAGAACATGTTTATTTCTACAGAACTCCTTCAGGGGGTTTGGGTTGAAATCACAGGGGGCCCGAGAATCGTCACCAACTTTCTCCCTTGGACACACACACACACACACTCACACACACACACACACACACTCACTCACACACACACACATACTGGAGTAAATGTGTATTACTCATGCAGTGAATGCTCTGTGTCTCGTGCTGTTTTCCTGAGCGTCACACACACAGTCCTCTCTTCCCAAACCTCAGGACCGGGTCCAGCAGCGGTGGGTTAGTTCAGCTCAGCCTCGATGACAACAACCAGATTAAAGTCCATCATTACTGAAGCAGCTCGAATACACACACCTGATGTGTGAGAGATTCTAGAGCAGCTTGTGTGTTTCTCAGGAAAATCACCAGCGCTTGTATGAGCTGTGAGGAAATTTGTCTACATTTTCTTTTGTATAGCTGTGCACAGATTTCATTTGTACAATATTTTTGTAAACAATTAAATGAATTTAATACTTAATGCAGGTGTGAGTTTCTTCATTTTTATGTTTTGTGATTTGGATGTTAGATATTAGCAAATTAACCGTTAATTTGTCCTGCCGGACTATTTGGGTTGGTAATTATTTCTCATTGTGTATGAAAGTAAACAAACAATGTCTTTCACATGCTTCAAATTTAAAAAAAAATCTACTTCTTATATCTTAATGCCATCAAAATTAATTTCTGATTTATGAAAAATATTCATTTCTTTCCAAAAAAAGTTTATTGATTATGTTCAGAACCCAAGGTGACACTCCGGGGACGGCTTCCCAAGGGCAGGGGTAGCGTTTGGCAGGATGAGGGCGCTCTCGAGGCTTAACGGGGTCGCACACTGGACGAGAAGCCATAGACAGTATATAAACTGGACACAGCGACCCCATTGGATTCAACGGAGACAAGTGAAGTCAATTAGAAGCTCTCACTTCCTGATGGTCGAGCGTACTGCGCAGACTCAAACTGAGCTTGACGACGTAGATGTGACGTGAGCAACCCGTCTGTCTTCTAGTAGCTGTGCCAAGAGAAATCTGAATCATTCCCTTCCGAAACTTGCAGAGACGGAGAGTGTGAGTAGGAGGTGTCCATGAGCTGGAGCAGGAGCAACTTTTGCTAAGTATTCTGATTAATTACTTTGTCATTTTGCCTCCACGTCCCCCCGATTGTCCGCGAGCTTCTCCTCCTGTCCATACGGTAATCTCTCTACTGTGCGACACAGAGTCGCGTGGTTATGACGCAATCGTTAGCCTATTTTTACAAAAACTGCATCTACGGGGCCATAACGTAAAATACAAGGTAATGGAGCCTTTTATACATTTTCGTGTTTCTTTAGAAATAAATAATGGACAAATGGAGTCTTTAAACGCCTCAGATGTAAAGTTATTCGCTGTCAAAGTGACGCCAAAATGAATGGGAGTCAATGGAATGCTAACAGCAGGTGATGGTCCGCTAATCAGTGGTGGTGCCCGGGGAAGCTTCAAAATAATATGAAACCCTGCCCCCCTGCGAGAAGCACAGTGCCATGTCTTTAAAGGGGTGGTATAATGCCCCTTTTTAAAATATGTAAAATAAGTGGTTCATGTAGATTGTCTACAAACCGAAAGGTTGGTGGTTCAATCCCCGGTTCCACTTGACCAAGTGTCCATGAGCAAGACACCTAACCCCAGCTGCTCCCGACGAGCTGGATGGCGCCTTGCATGGCTGACACCGCCGTCGGTGTATGAATGAGTGAGTGAATGGGTGAATGTGAGGCAATGTAAAGCGCTTTGGTGGCCATAGGTCTGTGAAAGCGCTATATAAATGCAGTCCATTTACCAGTCCATTTACCATAAGTCTCTGATGTGTGTATGTGAAGTTTTAGCTAAAAATACCCCACAGATAATTTTTATAGCATGTTAAAATTGTCCTTTTTTGAGGGTGAGCAAAAATGTGTCATTTTGTGTGTGTCCCTTTAAATGCAAATGAGCTGCTGCTTCCAGCTCAGAGGGCGGAGCTTCAAGGGCTCGTTCTTAGCAGAGCCATATAGAGCCCTTTGTTGCGAGGCGGGGTTTATGTAAATTTTGGGGTTTGTGATGTCACTAACTCGGGAGGAAGCTTGTGTAGTCCCTATCAGTCGTTTGTTGTAGTCCTTAAAAAGGGATTTCTGTAAAAGAAAATATCTCCATTTGCTTTGAACATTGAGCATTGTAACTTTGCGGATGTTATTTATGCACAAACAACAACATTACACACTAACTAAAGTTAGAAAAGTGAAATCATAATCAACCACCCCTTTAAAATTCAAACACATTATTTTCTATGAGTCTACACACACTGGCAGCGCCCAACTACGGCTCAGGACCCTGTTCAAAATCCTGCCGCGCCACAGAGCGCCATTTACACAGTTTTATGTAAAATGTATGTTTTTCTCAAATCGTAGTTAATGTTCATACTGACTTCACCCTGTGCTGCAAGATACATATAGTTTTACATTCATTTACAGAAATCAGCTGCGTCAATGAAAATTGCTTGACTTGAACATTTTAACCTGTCATATGGCCATATTACAATGTGCCCCACCTATGGGGCATGTTGTCACATTTCCCTTCCATTCTTTCGGGGTAGCCTAAATAAAGAAAAAAGTATAAACTGTATTAATGAAACAATACCACATAATTGTACTAGACGTGTGAAATTAATGTGAAAAAAATAAAATAAAATACTCTGAACCCCAAGTGGATTTACACAAACTGAGAAAGTCAAAAAGTGTTAGGATGTGCCCCACTCTCCCCTGTAGATTGAGTTCATTCTAGCAACCAGTTTTACCACTAGGAGGTGTATATGCTTGTGTTGTGTGGGAATTACCTGTTGCTGTAGTATGTTGGGTTCTGTGGGATAGCCAGGTCATGCTGATGTAATCCTGTAAAATAAGAGCAGTTATTAGTAAACCTACCCTCCTGCATTCCTCTCTCTTATATGGTCTTTTCATGCCAAGTTACCACACTTTCCTTGTTGTGTGTTTGCATAAGTGTGTTTGCATAAGTGTGTGTGTGTGTGTGTACAGAGTTAACGTGTCTTTTTATGTGTGTGTGCGTGTGTGTGTTTTTGAGCTTGTGCATCATTCTTTATTTTATTTTTTTTGAAGTTGGCACAAATAACAGAGAACAGAATTGAGAAAAAAATAGTTTTTTGGAGAACTAAAAAACTAATAATGTTTTCGAATTACATTATAATAATTAGGACAGGTGGTTCATAAGTGCACCTGTGTTTCTATTTCTCCTTGGCTAAAGTACAGGCATAACCTGCTCTCTCCGGTGCATTCTGGGAGTGTGCGAATGAGCTCTAGTGTTTGTTGGGTGCGAGTGCGTTTTCTTTTTCAAACGTTTTCTCTTTCGTTTTTTTGTTTGTTTTCCCCTCGGTATTTTTTTTCTCAATTTTTGGCAGAGGACAGAGAAGGAAAGTCGCGGTTTACAAACGGGGTATGGAGTCTCTGTCCCTCCGGAATGGTTGCAGGTGCGCGCCGGAGCCTGGAGTGACGGTGGAAGATCTGCTCCTGGTTATCGGGGAGAAGATCGGATATGATAATATAGTGTCGGCATCACGTGTGGATAAAGCGATTGTGGTATTTTTGAAGTCTGAATCGCTGATAAATCAGTTGACTGTGAGCGGGTTATGGGTTAAAGAAGCGTTTGTTGCTGTTAACCTGTTATCTGATCCAGCAACAGAAATTACGATCTCTAATGTTCCTCCATTTGTATCGAATGATGCGATTACGAAAGAGTTGCAGAAGTTTGGGACGATAGCGAGCCCTGTAAAAATGATTCCCCTCGGGTGTAAAAACGCGGCACTTATACACGTACTTTCCTTTAGCCGTCAGGTTTATATGTTTCTGACTTCACCCACGGGTGCTCTTGAAGTTTCTTTCCGTGTGACTCACGGAGAAAACTCGTACAGGGTTTATGCGAGCACTGAGAGTTTGAAGTGTTTTGAGTGCGGTGATTTGGGCCGTAAATGTTTTGCGTGTCCACATATAGATGATCAACGTCCATCCACATCTAGAGCTGAAACTGTTGAACATATTAATGATGAAGCAGAGCAGAGGAGTGTGGAACAAGATGGAGTCACAGAGGAGGTGAGTAATAATAACCATAGATATTATATAGAGACTATATATGATGTCTATGGTAATAACACAGTGTCAGTGCTGGATGTGTGAATGATGGTGATGGACAAGAGTGGCTTGCAGACTGCTGATGATGATGATGATATAATTGAGATGAATTATCAAAAAAGGGAGTTTTAGAGGAGATGAATCAGGCAGATCTGAGGAAAACATCCCTGAAGAGTTAGAAGATTTGTCTCAGTCATTAGATCAAGAAAAGGCTTTCGATAGGGTTGACCATGTGTTTCTGTTTGATACTTTGAAATCTTTTGGTTTTAGGGGGTAGAGGTAGCCTATCAGGCAGGGCTTTCCTCTCTCAGGTCGACTGTACAGTATAGGCTAGTAATTTAACCCTTTCTGTGTAGATTGAGTAATAATATGAGATCTTATATGTCTACAGATTAACATCCTACTTTCTAATATTAAACTTTCTGCACGTTAGAGGGTTAAGGGATAGTTCACCCAAAAATGAAAATTAGCCCATGATTTTCTCACTCTCAAGTCATCCTAGGTGTATATGACATTCTTCTTTCAGACGAACACAATCAGAGTTATATTAACAAATATAATATATTATACTGGCTCTTCAGCCATAAAGTCCATAAAAATGCATCTGTCCATCATAAAAGTGCATCTATCATCATAAAAGTGGATCTATCCACCATAAGTGCATCTATCCATCATAAAAGTGCATCTATCATCATAAAAATTGATCTATCCATCATAAAAGTGCATCTATCCATCATAAAAGTGCATCTATCATCATAAAAGTGCATCTATCCATCATTAAAGTGCATCTATCCATCATAAAAGTGCATCTGTCCATCATAAAAGTGCATCTGTCCATCATAAAAGTGCATCTATCCATCATAAAAGTGCATCTATCCATTATAAAAGTGCATCTGTCCATCATAAAAGTGCATCTGTCCATCATAAAAGTGCATCTGTCCATCATAAAAGTGCATCTATCCATCATAAAAGTGCTCCACACGCTCTGGGTGATT
The DNA here is from genome assembly GCF_963993115.1 of Abramis brama. Lineage (NCBI taxonomy): Eukaryota > Metazoa > Chordata > Actinopteri > Cypriniformes > Leuciscidae > Abramis > Abramis brama. The sequence goes on from NC_139972.1 coordinate 3,164,223, forward strand.
AAAGGCACACTATGCAGTTTCCATTTTTTGTCAAACAGCGACCCCTAGAGTCGCTGTGGAGTACTTGTATTCAACGTTACTGTCGTAAATGGTTCCTCGTTTTCTTTTCCTTGAATCTTCCGATCACGTTTTCTTCGTTTTCTTTGTCAACTCTGCCATGATTCACGTCTGAAATGCGTGCTAGTGTCTTCCAGAGAGGCTGCTTCATATGTTGTTGATGTATGTGACGTCGTGCCGCAAAGCATGATTCTCGCGAGATTTGTCGGGGCGCCACCTCTCAAACTTGCATTGCTGGTTTTGCCAGCGGGATGATTCGCCCTACTTTGAAGCTGTTATATTAAGGTACAAATCTTGCATAGTATGTTTTTAATAAAGGCCTTCTAAAGCGAAGCGATGCATTTGTGCAAGACACATATCCATATTTAAAACTTTATAAGGTAAAATAACTAGCTTCCGGCCAAACGAACATACATTAAATTTGAATTTAGAAGTTGATCACATGATGCACTGAACGTTCTAATCACACCGATGTGATCCAAAGGTTTAATCTAATATATGTAGCAGGGCATTTAGTTACCTTTAAAAGGACAAACAGATGGTTAGTGTTTTTCATTGGACTTTAAAAATCTTTCATTTCCTCACGTTTTACTGCTGATTTTATGTGAGAGCCGGCATGAGCCACTGACAGATGACAGTTGCTCGTCCCCCTCTTCCTCTCCTGCCTTGCCCTGCTACACCCACTCCCTCCCTTCTTCTCACAGACGTCCACGCCCATTTGAGTTGCAGGTTTCTAAAAGATTGTGAGGAGGACTTAAGCTGAAAGAGGGGGGTTTCATGACCCTAAAACAGCATATGTGTAAACATGCATGACTGAGCTTGAGTTAACGCAGTCACATGATCCTTTTTCTCCCACACTCCAGAAATGTTCAGCTTAATTATGAATGTTGTTTAATTTAATCATTTAATTTAATGTGTGAATGTTTCTTCATTCAGAGTCAGTGGAGGAGATCAAACTCATCAGATTCTCCTGCAGCTTCATCATGGCTGATTCACAAGGATCCAGAGATGGAGATTTTCCTCCAGGATGCAGGTACTTTCAACAAACACTGTTAAATATTGTGTTACATCACAGAAAAAGATCACTTACTGCAGTGTGTAACAAATGTCTCATAGCAGCTAGTGTTGCACGGTGTACCGATACTTCAAAAGTATTGCGATACTCGGAAATTAAAAACGTCACGATACCTAAATTTATCAGTATCGATACTAAAAAAAAAACAAAAAACGCCTCCCTATGGACATCTGTGTTTTTTTCCTGACGCACGCAGCAAAGAACCTGCCGCTGTCAGTGTCATATGACAAAACACTACAGCGAGATGGCTGCATGTGCGAGCACAAGTGGTCCACGACTCGTAGAAAAAGATGACGCGAGGAGTGACATATGGAAGTACGTTGCCTACCTTGCTCTGTTGCACGGTGCACCGATACTTCAAAAGTAAATCGGAAATTAAAAACGTCACGATTCCTTCATTTATTAGTATCGATACTTCTAAGAATGACCGCGTTCCAGATGGCCGGCGACACACTGGCTGCGTGTCGTGTCCGTTTTTATTTCGGCTCCCATGTTAACTGCCTGCGTGTTAACTGTCTGGGCGCAGCTCGAGACGCGCGGAAAACGCGTGCATGCTAGAAATAGAACCGATGCCTATTTTTCACGCGACACGCAAGCGTGTTGGAAGCGTTTCCAGGCAAAATAGAATAGGAAAAGATGTTTCTATGTCATTTTGACACGAATACATATTAATAAATGACATTTTGATGTTTGAAAGTTTTGACATAATACAATATAAATGTAATTTAAAAAAATATTATCGATTTTCAAATATTGCACCTCTTAATACAGAACGAATTATTCTGTAGCCTATTTTGCCGTCAACACTGCCGACGTTGTCTTTGCTGCTATATATTTATGTTTAACATGAAGTATAGGCCTTCCACAACTCTCTCCCCACATGTCAAATATATCACCAATGAGGCTCGTCATATGTTTTACCAATATTAAACATTGTTTAATATAATCGCTGTTAGGGGTGTCACGATTCTCCAAATCCTCGATTCGATTACATTTTCGATTCTAAAGTCACGGTTCGATTCGATTCTCGATTTAAAAAATAAATACATTGAAAGCACAAGCTATGCCATTTTTAGACTTTTATGCAATATAATAATATCTGACCTTTGCTCACAATGTACCACACACTACATTGTCAAATTTAAAACGTTTATTAACAACATAATGTAACAATAACTTATATCTTTAGTCAATTGGAAACTTAAACAATATAACCTATTACCTATTATAGTCCCGGGGCTCCCTGGACTCCTCAGAGCAGTCACAGGCGAATAGCACGGCGTTTTAAATTGGGTTCCCACAGCGTTTGCATCGCAGTACGAGAGAACGTTCTCGTAAGGGAGCGTACTTGGTTACTTGCGTAACCTCGGTTCCCTTAGAGATAAGGGAACGAGTAGCCTACTGCGTTGCCTTGCCGTGCTATTCGCTCATATCAGGTGCTTCGCTTCAGTCGATTTAAACCTAAAGTCCTTTGGCGAGTTTTCTCTGAATGTATACACTTCAGCCGCGTCCAAATTGGCGCGCTCGAATTTGGCAGGGCGCCAAGCGCTCCCATTGGACCGCACGCCACTGCTAACTCGCCATAGGTTCGTGCATTTGCTGCAGCACAGCCAGCTCGCTCAGACGAGCTATGATGCTCTCGCTGTGCAGCAGCAATGCGTTTTAAAATAAAGGCTTCAATATTCTCGAGAAAAGGATTTTTTTCCATTACAGACAAGCCGAGCTGACGTGACATATGGGGCGTGGCAGCATCGACGATTCCATTTTTTGATTCGATGATCGAGATTGAGCATTAATTTCGATCGATTTCGATTTAAAATCGAAATCGTGACACCCTTAATCGCTGTTCATATTTTTATTCAAAGTTCAGAATCAAGATAAAGCTCTTATGTTTCTTATGATAAATGAGATAATGCTGCTACCTTGAATGTTTTTTTTAACCTTTTTTTACCTTGAATGTCATTGCTCTAATTTATTTTTTATATTTTGATATTTCATATTTTGTTCAAATGTTTAATATATCTGCTGTTCATATGTTCATTTATTAGTGTGTTATATGATTAGAATGTTGTCCCGGTTTTAAAATAAAGCACAGCAATGATATTTGAGAGTGTTTCTCCCTTTTCAGGAAAAGTATCGAAAAAGTATCGAAATCGCAATACTTGACTTGGTATCGGTATCGAAACAATAATTTTGGTATCGTGACAACACTAATAGCAGCCACAGAGCAAACACACAGTTCAACACACTCAAATGTGACCCTGGACCACAAAACCAGTCACATGTCGCACGGGTATTTGGGTCAAAATTATCAATATTATTTTTCTTTTATGCCAAAAATCATTAGGATATTAACCCTCTACTGCACGGTGTTGCCATATGGCAACATACCCTTTCTTTGGACATTTCTTGAAATTTGAAAATAAACATGAGCTCTGAATGGTCTTAAATTCATGGTAGAACCTGGTGGTAACCAATGATATGCTTTGATGACATCACATGACACTACACACCCTTGCACTGTCATTCTTTTCACACACTTTTGATGACTCCAGTTGCTGAAGAATTGCTCGTGAATATGTGAAGATTTTCCTCAATTTTTCATATTTCTTCAGAATTTAAAATTACATCAAGCATCTGGGATAAGTTCTAATCTTTTTTCAATCATTGTCACATTGTTTTGATACTACTGTTACCTTTTTATTCAATAAAATAGGTATGTTGCCATATGGCAACATTGTGCGGTAATGGAACAATATTTTGCCCATGCTAATGCAGAGTAGCTTTGTATGAATGACAATGTATGGATGCACTGATATAGTTGGATGGTTGTATTCTACTCATATATTTATATATATTTGTATATATTTTTAAAGTAAAGTAAAAGTAAAGTATAAAAGTAACATTTTATTACTTATTTTTTTTAGAAAATGAAGCCGTCAGTGTTCTATGGCAAGGCTGAGAGGAGGGCTGAAATGTACAGGGTACAAGTGGTTATACCATCTCATGAAAGTGGGGATGAGCTAGGGATCAGTGATGAGGAGTATGACAGGCAGGCAGAATTAGGCCTAGTAGACTCAATATGTAGTAGACTAAATGTTGTTGAAATAATCGTTTCACATTGAGTAGTTTCACTTGAACTGTTCTTATGAGTTTGCGTCAGATGTTTTGTAAATGTTGTTGAAATAATACTTTGAAAATTAGTTTCGTATTTTGTACACAAAGCTCTTGAAAAAATTTTAAATAATAAAAACAATTTCATTTCTAAAAGACAGGTCTGTAATCATCTATGAATTTCATGTCATTTTGGGAGAAAACACATCAGGCTGTTCCATTGTCGCACAATGTTGCCATATGGCAACGCACCCAAAAGTACCCCCCGAAAAAAAAAAAAAAAAAAAAAAAAATCAATATGTTAATTTGAGTCTATTTTATATTTAAAAAAACACTGTAACATTTTTTTCCATGATTGCATAATAATGTGTGCAGTAGAGGGTTTTAAGTAAAGATCATGGTCCATGAAGATATTTTGTAAATTTCCTACCGTAAATATATAAAACATGTATTTTTGTGAGTGAATGCAGCACAATCGTGAACATAAATGAACAACTTTAAAGGAGATTTTCTCAATGTTTAGATTTTTTTTTGCACCCTCAGATTCCAGATTTACAAATAGTTGTATCTCGACCAATATTGTACATCAATGGAAAGCTTATTTATTCAGCTTTCATATGATGTATAAATCTCAATTTCAAAAAATTTACCCATGTGACTGCTTTTGTCATCCAGGGTCACAAATGTATTTTAGTATGATTATTATTAGTATGGTTATTTTGACCAAGTAAAACAGTGCTGCGTTACACAACAATTTTAATCCAACATACTGTAAAGTGACCTGTAGGAGTAGTAATTCAGCACTTGCATCTGTTTTATTAGAATAAAATAAAATAATGTGTATTTAGTGATCAAATGTAACTGTAACAAAGTTCAAATTCAGGGAAGAAGGGGGTGGATGTTAAATGTAACTGTAATCATAAAATAAACATAAACAACAACACGAAAGGTGAAGTTTTTTATTTTATTTTTTTATTTAACCTTTATTTATCCAGGTAAACTGTTTGAGAACCACTTCTCATTTACAAACATGACCTGACCTATATGAAGTAGCAGCTGTCTGCGGCATATAAGCATAATAAAAACAGCAACGTAAAATGCCATGTGGCTCTCGGCCTGACCTGCTTCGTACCACAGTAACGTTACTAAAACTTTAATACATTAGCTCATCCATGAACATGATTTCCTGTCGGATTCCTTTCCATTGGGTGTGGAGTTGAAAACAACAACTCCCATGATTCCACACTCATTCAAAAAAGGCATAGCTTGATGATGTGGTGAATAAGGGACCTCTAGTGGTGAAACTTAAATACTGTGCCTTTAAAGGGATAGTTCGCCCAAAAATGATATTTAAGCCATGATTTACTCACCCTAAAGCCGTTCGAGATGCATACGTCAATCTTTTTTCAGACGAACACATTTTCAGTTATTTTAGAAAATGTCTTAGATCTTTCAGTGGTTATAATGTGAAGCAATGGGGTCCAGCTGATTCAAGTCGGAAAATGTACATGCATCCTTCACAAAAATAATCCATCCGGCTCCAGGGGGATAAAAACGAAGGCCTTCTGAGGGTAATCCGTGCGGTTTTGTCATAAAAATATACATATTTAAAACTTTATAAACTAAAATAACTGGCTTCCGGTGGCTGTCGGTGCGCGTTCACAGAGATGAATGCTGGCGTATGACGTATGACGTAGCGTAGGAAGCGTCGTGACGTAGAACGAACGTTGAGTTTTGTTTTGCTCTGCTCTCTGGCTCCGCTGTCACGTTCGTTCTGCGTCACGACGCATTCATCTCTGTGAACGCGCACCGACCGCCACCGGAAGCCAGTTATTTTAGTTTATAAAGTTTTAAATATGTATATTTTTACGACAAAACCGCACGGATTACCCTCAGAAGGCCTTCGTTTATCCCCCTGGAGCCGGATAGATTATTTTTGAGAAGGATGCATGCACATTTTGCGACTTGAATCTGCTGGACCCCATTGCTTCACATTATAACCACTGAAAGATCTAAGACATTTTCTAAAATAACTGAAAATGTGTTTGTCTGAAAAAAGATTGACGTATACATCTCGAACGGCTTTAGGGTGAGTAAATCATGGCTTAAATATCATTTTTGGGCGAACTATCCCTTTAATACTAACGTAAAATAATAAATAAAAAGATAGTTTCCTCAATGTGCTTTTTGATGAAAGATTAATGTGTTTATATTAATTTGGTTCCTAACATAAAGAATGAACACAGTAATCTAAAGGATTTAACTGAATCTGTTCTCTGTTAAAGATCAGTCCAGCAGAAGAGCTCAAACCCAGAGTGTGTCTATGAAGGGTAACTGCTCTATGAATAACCCGCCAGAGTTTAAGAGTGGAGACACATGGCCTGATCTCAGGTAATAAGAATAACATTTCTATAAAAGATGTGCTTCTAGTATTAGATTTTTGTATTAGAATATAGGAAAAGTTAAGCTCAAAGGGTTCAAATTGGGAATATTTATCAAATCAAGGAACCTTGATGAAATCAATTTCAGATAATTAATCAATGTATTCATCCACTGAATCTCTCATGCAAATGGCCATATTCATGCAAATGACCATATTTATGACCATAAAACCAACAAACATCATCATGTGAATACAAACAAAACTTTACTGACTACTCTGGGACACGCTAGGTCAGTCAGTGATTTCAGGAAATGTCATGGAGATTGATGGTAATGGAGATTTTTGTCCACCTTTAAGTATTGGAGTAAGACAGAAATTTCCAGTAAAACTGCACAGCATACTGTAGCTATATAAGTTTGTAGGTCTGTATGTGTTTTTTTGTTTTTTTACTTTGTTTTAAAAGTAAAATTAACATAAATTAACATGGTGTAAACTCCATTGGATGAGGATTAAACTGAACCTGTTCTCTGTTCCAGTTCAGTCCAGCAGAAGAGCTCAAACCCAGAGTCCAGCTGTGTGTCTATGAAGAGTAACTGCTCTATGGATGAGCCACTAACGTTTAAGAGTGGAGACAAATGGCCTGATCTCAGGTATATCATTACTATAAAAGTTATGCTTACAGCATGACATTTTTTAATTTGAAGCAAAATTGATCAAACAGTTAGTTTAATGCTAGCAATGACATCAAGTAAATGAAAGCTGAGATTTTTCCACCTTTATATAATGGAGTGTAAAATTGAGTTGATTTTTCTAACTGCTGGTTCAGATTTGTTGAAAGCTTCACAGTGTCTGGTCAGAACAGTGATGTTTCACACCAAGAGTACCGTTACAAAAAGTTGGTTTATGGTGCAAATTACAACTCTACTGATGTACATCTCATGGATGCACAAAGATTTAAAGACGATATCCATTAAAACAAAGAAGTGCAATTCTTGAGTCACCAGAGAGAACAAATTAAGTACGTAAAATCAAACAAATGCTACTTGTGTTACATTCCAGAACACCTGCAAACACTCAATGCCACAACAAGCCCCTCGCTCTGGCTTTTATAACTTGTCAGCAAGAGAAACTTCTGATTTTGGTCAAGTCAATGAATGTTAAATGACAGGCCTGGTATCACCAGAATCAGAATGTTATCTTGTTTAATTTGATATCATCCGCATTAACCTTACACCGACAAATAAAAAATAGAAATATCATATACGATGGGGAGTGTTGTAACACTACTTTCAATATGGGAAAATATAAATATGTTATAGCTGTGAAAGTGACACACACACACACACACACACACACACACACACACACACAGAGAGAGAGAGAGAGAGAGAATTGTTAGCCTATGTTTAATGTATTAGTTATATAGGCGTTTCCTATTTGTTTGTTTTGAATTAAAACTTTTCTAATATTAATAACTTTGAATTAAAGTGGAAGTGGGGTAGGGGAGGGGACTAACATCAAATTATTTTGAAAACACTACAATTAATTAATGCACACAACTTACTATACTGGTCTTCTATACTGTTACAACATACCCTTCCTGCTGTTAGATTTCAATGCAAGTATAATTTGTAGCAGATTAGTGTGGGAATAAAACACTCCCTGGTCTTTCCTAAGACAGAAGTTTCCTGTAAAAGTGCACAACATTTATAAGTCTGTGTGCTTTTTATTTTATTCATTTTAAAACCAGTTCAGTCCAGCAGAAGAGATCAAAACCAGAGTCCAGCTGTGTGTCTATGAAGAGTAACTGCTCTATGGATCCCCCACCAAAGTTTAAGAGTGGAGACACACAGCCTGATCTCAGGTATATAATTTCTATAAAAGTAATGCTTATAATATATGCTTAGTATAATGAGTTCAAATCCTGTAAGTTTCAGTCTATTAATGATTATCATTGTGCTCTTGTGTAAAGCTCTATGTATTGTATCATTAATACATTTACACACTATAAAAGCTGTTGGTATGTTACTTAGTTAATGACACAATTACATCAATATCAGTGTGTCTGATTCTTTACCCTCTTCATTCTGATTTAAGTTCAAATCTTCTATCCAGACCAGTTGAAAACAAAACTGTGTTCAAGCCTGTGATTCAACCACAAGACTTTAATGAAAGCATGTATCCTTGTTTCAGGTAAAAATGTGGGACTTTTTGTTTTTGTTGTTTAATTTTGCAATGCACACATTACACATCACTTAAACACATGATTAATAATTGAAACATTTCAGAGATATAATGATGTTCTGTATCCTATAATACAGCAAACAAAACAAAAAATTTAGTAATTTATGGATATTTACTACTCTAACTTGTGTAATAATCTTTTACAGCTTCGACTCCAAAACTGAAGTCCTCAACACATTGAGATCAAATCTGAGAAAGAAGTTTGAGTGTTTGTATGAGGGAATATCAAAGCAGGGAAACCCAACACTCCTGAATGAGATCTACACAGAGCTCTACATCACAGAGAGTGAAAGTGGAGAGATCAGTAATGAGCATGAGGTCAGACAGATTGAGAGACAGTCCAGCAGAGCAGAAACAGAGGACACACCGATCAAATGCAGTGACATCTTTAGACCTTTACCTGGACAAGACAAACCCATCAGAACTGTGCTGACAAAGGGAGTCGCTGGCATTGGGAAAACAGTCTCTGTGCAGAAGCTCATCCTGGACTGGGCTGAAGGGAAAGAGAATCAGGACGCCCAGCTCATATTTCCACTTGCTTTCAGAGAGCTCAACTTAATGAAGGACAAAACACTCAGTCTTTCAGATCTTCTTCATCGCTTTTTCCCTGAAACAAAAGAAATGGACATATCCAGTGATCAGTATAAAGTGTTGTTCATCTTTGATGGTCTGGATGAGTGTTGTCTGTCTCTGGATTTTCAGAGCGATGTGAGGTTGTGTGATGTGACTGAATCAGCCTCAGTGGACGAGCTGCTGACGAACCTCATTGTGGGGAATCTGCTTCCCTCTGCTCTCATCTGGATCACCTCCAGACCAGCAGCAGCGGATCTCGTCCCCTCTGAGTGTGTCCATCGAGTGACAGAGGTACGAGGCTTCAGTGACACACAGAAGGAGGAATACTTCAGAAAGAGAATCAGTGATCAGAGTCTGGCCGACAGGATCATCTCACACCTGAAGTCCTCAAGGAGCCTCTTTATTATGTGCCACATCCCAGTGTTCTGCTGGATCTCAGCCACTGTTCTAGAGAAGATGTTGAGGGAAGCAGAGAGAGGAGAGATTCCCAAGACTCTCACTCAGATGTACACACACTTCCTGCTCATTCAGACCAACATCAAACATGAGAAGGACTATGAGATGAAAGTGAAAGATGAAGACATGATTGTCAAACTGGGGAAACTGGCTTATCGGCAGCTTGTGAAAGGCAACCTGATCTTCTATGAGGAAGACCTGAGCGAGTGTGGCATTGATGAGACAGAAGCATCAGTTTACTCAGGATTGTGCACTCAGATCTTCAGAGAGGAGTTGGGCTTGTGTCAGGGGAAAGTCTTCTGCTTTGTTCATCTGAGCATTCAGGAACATCTAGCAGCTCTATATGTGCATCTCTCCTTTATCAACAATAACATCAATGTGTTTGACCAGATTACCAAACCAACTAATGGAGACAAAGTTTCCCTATCTGATCTCCATCAGAGAGCTGTGGATGAGGCTTTAGACAGTAGAAATGGGCATCTGGACCTTTTCCTTCGTTTCCTTCTGGGTCTGTCAGTGGAGTCTAATCAGAGTCTCTTACAAGAACTAAAGACACAGACAGCAAACAGCTCTCACAGCAAGAAGAAAACAGTTGACTATATTAAAGAAAAAATCAGTGAGAATCCCTCTCCAGATAAATACATCAATCTGTTCCACTGTCTGAATGAACTGGGTGATATTTCTCTAGTGAACGAAGCTCAACCTTGCATGAGCCGTGGAGGATTACGTGATGTAAAACTCTCCTCATCTCAGTGGTCAGCTTTAGTTTTTGTGTTGTTGTCCTCAGAGCAGGCAATGCAAAATTTTAACCTAAACAGCTTATTCGGAGCCACTATTGATAAGTAAGTAACACTGAGTGCAATCATTGCAGTCTAAAACATTATGAACCCAGAGAAACAAAGAGATCAGAGGTGTTTAAATCCTGGGGCACAGATTGATTTCTGGGATATTGTACGTATTTTGTGGGTGTTTCTCGAACGGATGCTGTGTCCTAGTAAGGCTGCATATCTCGGCTACCTCGTTATCAAGCGCCTCCAAAGGCAGTCTCAATTTGAAGGATCCTTTGAAGGCAGCCTTCGTTTCGCGTCTTTACTTCAGTTCGTTTTGAAGGATACATCAACTGTTTCCTTTGTGTTAATGCTGAGGAGGACTTGAGCCTTCAAGCCTCAGAAGGACTGGACTAGGAACGACTCAACCTCACTAGGATGCAGCCTTCCATTTGTGAAGCACCCAATTATCAATATGCGGGAGACTCCCGATACATCCGGAGAGCTGGGATGACTGATTATGGGAGTGAATCCGCTAAATTATTGTCCAGTGAGTCTCTCCTGAAATTGTGATGATTGACATAGTGATAACCATAACAACGGACAGGACAAAAAAAAATCGGGTGTGTCAAAATAGGTCTCTGCACTAATACTGTAAATGCAGACTAATAGACCTGCCACGGCAACATTGACATAAACTAAAAACAAGTGTGTGTTGGCTGAATACATATAGTAGCATCTACAGTTAAACACTAAAAACTTTGTGACAGTGTTTATTTAATTGAAAACTATTTAAGGGGAATTTAAGGAATGTATTTAATGTATTACTTACTTAAAACATTATTATTATTATTAGCATTATTTTATTTATTTGTTATTTTCAAATAGTGACTCATCTGTCACCATGAAAACACAAAATACAGCAGATGAAGTTCTTCAGAAGCTCCTGCCTGTGGTTACAGCAACTAGATCAGCTGTGTAAGTAACACTGAGAACAAGCATCACTGTTAAAACATTTCTATTTTTTACTTAAAAATGATTAATTAATAATGTAACAAAAAATGTCGCACTTCAGCTTTAAAAGGTTTTTGTATGACATTTTATATGAGAAATTTATTTTCAGATATATGCATTTAGAATGTATGTATACACTAGGGATGGGACGATTACCGGTTTCACGATAAACCACGATAAAATGTACTGACGGTTAGTAATATCGTTTAAAATTTAATTATCATTAAAACCGTGTTTGATTATCGTGATTTTAGATCCTGTTCAGCCAGCAACAGTCTGACGCAGACGCAGGCGCAGCGCGCAATGTTGTTTTTTAGGAATTGCGGAAGGCAGTGACAGCGCTCGGGAGATTTTTCAGCCTTTTAAAAGAACCAATTCTGAGGTGTGGTCATATTTTGGCTTTAACAAAAGTCCTGAGGGAAACTTAATCGAGGATGGTCACTCTGTCAGCAGAACATGCACAAGAAAAAGTCGCTGCAATAACTTCAGATCTGCCGAGTCGTCTTGTGTGACCATTACCGACTGTTGTATAGCGAACGCAAGGCAAGTTAACTTTGACCTCAATACCAAAACTACGTCTGGGAAATAATTGGGCATGAAATGTTGTTTTAAGTTGAACTATTTTATATCAATAAACGTGAGGCTTCCGCAAATAAAAGTTCGCAGCAAGTGGCTTAGCCAAAGACGAACGAACAAGTTCAAACAAGACTATTAAGAGTGACATTTAAGGGATACTAATTTGTATTCATTATACACTTATTACACCGATTTTTTTTACCACATAATTACGGGGACATTGAATTGAGATTAATGTTTTCTTACCTTTTTACAGCGTACAAAACAATCGTTCAGACAAGATGATCACAACAATATTATCAAACTCTGTAAACAATAAATCAACTCTGATTTAATTTTCAATACAATTACAAACGGAGACGCAAGACGGCAAGTTGTAGCAGCTATTTGAATGAAACGAGAGAGCGCGTCCGTTGTGATGCATGGTGTAACGTCTGTCAGAGAGTTTGAAGTCTGCCCAGATGAAGAATACAAGACAGTGCAAATGAACTGATAGTTCCACGAGACTTTTATAGATGTTTTCTCTCAGTTAAGCACACTCTTCACATACATGTCGAAGAGCGAATGTTAAAAGGGAAAAGAAAACACTCTAAATCACGCTACAAATCAAAGTGGAAGTAAACACATTATAATAAAACAACGGTCAGCAGTAGAGCGGTCATCTTCCTCTTTGCGTGATCAATCTCACTCTCACTGTGCGTGCGCGCTCACATAAAAATAGCATGCATACAATAACGTACGCCATAGAAGAAGTTATCTTAAAGGCACATCCACATTAATGTCATGAACAGTACTTAACACTAGGTGGCCGTTACAATGGATGTGCGCGGTGTTATAATGCGTTGCTATTGACGACCGTCATTATAAGGAACTGCTTGTTTTATTTGTTGTTTGTTGATTTTCAAGTATAAAACTTGTTGAAATGTCTTCAGTGTGAGCATCAACTCTTTTTGAACACTTTCATTTCGTTTTAACAAAACCGTGATAATATTGATAATCGCGATAATTTTGGTCACTATTATCGTGATATTAAATTTTCATACCGTCCCATCCCTAGTATACACATTTATATTTAGATTTTTTTTATTTAATTTCATTTAAATGTAAACATATATTTTTATATTTAGGGAAAAACAAAAATATCAGTTTTATATAATCTTTCTCACAAAAATACATAATTTCTTAGAATAACAGTAAAACTCACTGACATATTGAATTAATTGTTTAAAAAAGAAATATTGCGCAAATTATGAACTTACAAATAATAATAATAAAAAAATCCTGCTTGAATTTGACTGCAGCTGTGTTATCATAATGATTTGTGCTCTGTGACAGACCAAGATCCATCTAACATGGTGATTTGATGTAATTGGTTTCTCTTTGATAATGAAGTATCTGTTGATCTGAGAAAGTGAAGAGTGTGTCATTGTTCTGTACAGGTTGAGTAAGTGTGGTGTCACAGATGAAGGTTGTGCTGCTCTGGCTTCAGCTCTGAGATCAAACCCCTCACACCTGAGAACACTGAATCTGAATCTGAATGGGGATAATCTAGGAGACTCAGGAGTGAAGCAACTCTCTACTGGATTGGAGAGTCCTTACTGTAAACTGAAGGAATTGTGGTAAGATCATCTCTCTGATAGTCACATGATCTGATGCTCAGATAGAGATATTTTTAAATAGTTTATAGTGAGACCAAATCAGAGTGGGATTGTAATTTACATATAATGATTTTACATGAATCACATTCAACATAATCACAGTTAATGTACTTGATATCTGAAACTAAAGCTCATTTCATTCATCTTCACTCACATCACATCAGTGGCAAGGCTACATAAATGCCAGGGTGGCTCTGGCCCACTCAGATTGATGGCTGCTCCACCTAATCAAATGAGACACCAATTTATTTGCTTGTGGTAAAAGAGAAAAATCACACATAAAGGACAATAAGCATTGCTCAAATACATGAATTTAGCAGATGTCACTCCCTAAACTTTGCCGTGTGTACGTGGTCAATAAAAGCAATAAAAAACAAAAGATTTATTCAAAATCTGAATGGATTATATATTGGCTAGAAAGCACAGAAAGAGCATTCCATTTATACTCACTATAAAAGCTAATCTTAGTTCATCACGCTGACGATCTCACAAAGTTCAATTTTAATCAAGAAAGCTGTCCACACTGCACAATGAATCTCTTATTTACTTGTGGAAAAATTATTTAGAAGGGTAATCTCACCTGCACATACGCAACGTCTTTCCACTTGACTGCTTAGACTCTCAACTTGCTCCACCCACACACGTACATCGCAGATGGTTTGGTAATACTTTGGATATAGAAAAAACATGGATATACGTGGTTGTCCATGAGGATATATATCCAATTTGCAAAAAGTGGGCACAAAGTGGCTGCAAAACGAGGAAACGTATCATACATGTTCACTTATATTTGACAACCCCATCTCTTAGTGCTGATAAAGGTTTGTCCCTTTTATAACTTCAGTCTGTATGATTTCTGTGATGCAGAAGGAATCCTGGAATCCAGTCTTGAAAGTGGTGGCACTGGGACCGGGTCTTGGGCCCATCATCGCTGCTTGAAGCTATATTTTTCATTATTTTTATCCCATGTGTTGTAAAATTAAAAATCTGAGAGTAGGTATTGAGGTCGGCCCTATTTCACCAAGATCCACTTTAAAATTTCTTGCCTTGCCACTGCATCACATGACACCTTTGTTCAAGACTGATTTACACACAACAAAACTAAACTAATGAAATAAAACATAGTACACAAACAAATACTAACAATAAACATAATGATGAAAAAATAGGTGCAGAGAGCTAAGCAAAATAAAGAATATTAAATTCTGATAACTGAATATGCATCTCATTTAATTCACATTTATATTGATCAAATTCAACTTTTCTCAGTGTCAGTCTCCATCTATAACACTGTTAATGTTAACATAATTAGATGAATATCAGCTACATTTTATTCTACAGGGATGCTTTATTTGTAATCATTAAAACATAGATGGGCTACAGAGAAAGTGAAAAATGTGTCGTTGTTCTCTACAGGTTGAGTGATTGTGGTATCACAGATGAAGGTTGTGCTGCTCTGGCTTCAGCTCTGAGATCAAACCCCTCACACCTGAGAGAACTGAATCTGTCATATAATAAACTAGGAGACTCAGGAGTGAAGCTGATATCTGCTGTACTGGAGAATGCTCACTGTAAACTGGAGAAACTGTGGTAAGATCATACGTAACTCTAACATGAAGCTGTGGCAATGAATTTTCCAATTTCATTAATTCATAAAGTAACATCAAAATGAAATTCATGGAAAACTAACTGTTACATATTTTACAAAACTATTGAAACAACATTATCAAATTACCATTCATCAATTTCATATCATGTCTGTTCATATGATGTAAGAGAATTTATATTTTTCTGTTTGAAGCATTTGCTCTATTTCTCCTGTTGCTGTGAGTTAATATGATTGATCTGTAAATGATTGAACACATGAACTGCTTCTTATTAAGGTGATACTGCTGTATCACTCTGATAAACACACTTACTCACAATCAAAATTTAACACTCTTTACTTTGAACACAATCAATTTCAACACAGTCAGGATTAATACAGTCCATTAATTTTAATTGTAGGAGAAAACTGGATTTTTTTTACATGTTTAAAATCTACATCTAAATCTAAAGAAGTAGGTACGGTTCTGCGATATGACGATTTTTGATCATGTACGATTAAAATGTCTCCATGATCTGCTTTTGAAGAAATATCGTAGTATTGTGCATTCTGTTAGTTGCTGTTCTGGTGCCTCTGTCCCAACATACTGAACAATGCAACGTATATTAACCCTCTGGAGTCTGAGCGGTTTTCTGGGCCCTGGAGGTGTTCTGACATGCTCTGACATTTGTGCTTTTTTCAGTTATTTATAAACATGTTAATGGCAAAGGTGTAAATTCACTCTATATAGCACAAACAGGGCTACCAAAATATGTGATCACCATGCATGTATATTTTTTAATTTTTAAGAGAATAATGTTTATGCGTGGTTATTGAAAAAAATAAAAATGAAAGTTGCTGAAATAAGACCACAAAACTCATAATAAATATGTGTCAATAAGACTTTTGTCTAATGGATGTTGTCGCTTCGAGTTCTGGCTTCAAAATTATGTGAAAATAGTCTTGCTTTATCGTTCACATAAAACAATACATTGATTTAAATTGATGTAAAACAGGTTTTGCTTGGAAAGCCAATATGCGAGGGGGGCGTGAACGAGGAGTGGTTTACACCTTAGAATACAATGTCCCACCCACTCTGCATAATTAGCCATTCATTCAGGTGTGACACTGACTGAGCCACAATGCAAGGACAAAATATATATTTAGAAGAAGACTTATATTGACCATTTAAGATTTTGCTTACATCTATCTTGTAAATATGTTTTGCTATTTTATTAAAAAGGTTACAATTACAACAATAATTACTTTCAACAATATTTCAAGTGTACTCTTTCTTTGTAAAAAAAAATGATTATAGGCCTACATTTTATCTATGTATTCATTAGTTTGAATATAGCCAACATTGGAACAGCTAACATCTTAGTTGCTGACTTTATTTTTGACAAAAATAAGTATTTTATATATATAGAAATTGCTAAACAAAAGCTTATTTATTATATATTCTACAGTAAAAACTGTACCCAAATCTAGTCAACAAAATGTTGTCTTTCATATTTCGCCTGACTGTAACGTTGTTTTTATGAAATATTAGGGCATATAAATGTTAATTTGCAGTTTAATACGTTGCTTATACAAATAGCCTACATTTTATTTCAACATATTTCAGTCGATTTTTACTCATCTCAGTATAGCAATACAGTTTGCTAAAACATCATTGTTCATTCACACACTCGATTTAAATTTAAACTGTCTTTTTGCGAGCTGTGGTAAACAGCGCGCATCTCTGCCGTTCATTCATTCACAAACAGAAACCCGATTCACGTGAGAAGGAAAAAAACTTACAGTATTCCTCAGCTCGCTCCTCGATATACCCGCACTTCTGAGGTACATTTTCCATTATTATTATTCCTCACAGCGCTGCGAGACGGTGTAAACAAGTAATGATCTGAATAAACTTGTGTTTTCTCGAGCTGATATGGGGGCGTTCACAGGATTGCGTGGATTGCCTCAGTCATTTGCGTTTGAATAGCGCACGCTCTCCGTGGGCGTGTCACATTACTTTTGAATGAGCTGTAATGAGCTCGACTGGAATCGCTCTCTTTTAATACAGATTTCATAAGATGAGAATATTTGTTTTTTATATAAATTACTCTATTTAAAAGAAGAGAATTCAGGCTTCATGCCTGTGTGTCTGTATGCCTGATTGACTGAGTATTTGCTGAGTTATTGTTAATTCTCGGACGCGTTTCAGAATGGACTTCACTGACAGAGAGAAGGCAGAACTCGCTTCGTGTTTATTTTTCTTTATTTGGCAAAAAGCACAACACTTTGTTTTTATTGTGAGTATACACCAAAATAATACACATTTAACAGAATCGATTTATGTATGAAACTTGTTTGTAAAATCAAAGTCAAAAGAGTATTTCGGGTCTCAATTCAACTGATAAGCAAAAAAGCGAGCAGATCACGCCGGCGTGATTGCCGACCTCAGAGGGTTAACATAAAATGTTAACGCAGCGGAACGGGACACTGCAGTTCACAAAAGTTCATAATTTGCATGTGCTTTAATGTCTTGTCAGTTAAACATTTAATTTGCGTGCTGATGCGCTGTTCTAACGTGTGCATTTCTCAGCGCGTACATGTGAAGCTCACATGCACTAAAAGCCTGTCTACCAGCGCCTGGATACTGGACTAAGTTATCTTTCGAGTCTTATTGTGCTAATACTGTTAAATACACACAAGGTTTACATAAACAAAGTCGGTTATGTCTAAAGTGAAAGCAAACTTGAGAAAATTGAGAGAAAATCTGCTTGTTAAATGCGTGTATATTAGACACGTCGTGCACAGCTCTTAAAGAGGCCTTAGTAATAGTAATAGTAAATGCTAGAGGTCGACCGATAGTGGATTTTACCGATACCGACATTTAGGTTTAACCGTACATGCCGATAACCGATTATTCAACCGATATTTTTTTAAATGGATACTGGATTAAAAACAAACATAACACTCCAAGTAATAAGGTGCTGAACTGAAATGTGCTAAATTAAATAAATATATTAAAATGAAAATATTAAAATGAGAAGTTCTACAGAACAAACTCTACAGAAAATAATTTAAACATTAAAATATTACAGGTCAAATATGTGTTTCTTTAGCTATAACCTAGAAACGTATGTAAATTTCATAGGTAACACTTTGCAAGTCCCATTTCTTAATGAAGGATGTATTATAGCTTTCATGAACTATATGCATTATACAATATACATTTTTACTGCATGTATTAATTTGAGCAATACAGTTGTACCTTGATCATTCATGTTAGTTCATAGTACAGTAACTAAGGTAATAACAGATAAAATTAAAACTCAATTTAAAATGTATTACTAAATGTTGAAATTAACAAACTAAATTGGAAATATTACTTCTACAACATTTATTAACCTTAGTTAATGCTAAAATTGTAATCTTATTGTAAAGTGTTAACATTTCATATAAAGAGTCATGCTTAAAGATGGCCATTAAAATTACATTAAATGTAGACCTATATTACATGTATAGTCTCTCACTTTATTTGCTTCTATTTTAGAACACTTGATGATTATCTAATCAAAATAACAATGTATTGTAGTGATAAAAAAAACTGAATCGAATGCGTTTATGCGTTTGTTTATGGCCGCATGAACATATCAATGTTGAGAAAGCAATCACGTCACTAGCTTTAACCCCCTGAGGTCGGCTATCGCGCCGGCGCGATAGGCTCGTTTTTTTCCTTATCAGTGAAAACAAATAAATAAAATAAAATATTACTTTTTATCTAATATGCTTGTTATACATCAATCGATCCTGTTAAATGTGTATTATTTTTGTGTATACTCACAATAAAAACAAAGTGTTGTGTTTTTTGCCAAATAAAGAAAAATAAACACGAAGTGAGTTCTGCTTTCTCTCTGTCCGTGTAGTCCATTCTGAAACGCGTCCGAAAATGAACTGTAACTCAGCGAATACTCAGTCAAACAGACATACAGACACACAGGCATGAAGCTTGAATTCTCTTCTTTTAAATTAAGTAATTTATATAAAAAACAAATATTCTCATCTTGTGAAATCTGCATTAAAAGAGAGCGATTCCAGTCGAGCTAATTAGAGCTCATTCAGATGTAATGTGACTCCGCCCACGGAGAGCGCGCGCTATTCAAACGCAAATGTCTGAGGCAATCCACGCAAACTGTGAACGCCCACATCAGCTCGAGAAAACACATCAGATCATTGTACTTGTTTACACAGTCTCGCAGCGCTGTGAGGAATAATACTATAATGGAAAATTTACCTCAGAAGTACGAGGAGCAACAGATCCGAGGCTATGGAATAATGTAGTAAGTTTTTTTTTCATTCTCAAGTGCGGCGTGTATCTGTGCATGAATGAATGAATGAATGAACGGCAGAGATGCCGCTGTTTAACACAACTGGCAAAAGACGTTTTAAATTTGAATCGTTTCTGTCTGTGAATGTTTCACTTTTAGCAAACTGTATTGCTATAGGCTACTGAGTAAAAATCGAGTGAAATATGTTGAAATAAAATGTATTTGTATAAGCAACATATTAAACTGCAAATTAACATTTATATTTCTTATAATAAAAACGAAAGTTACTATGTTACAGACATATGAAAGACAACATTTCATTGATTAGTTTTGGATAGATTATACATTTTTACTGTAAAATATCTGCCACCTCAAATAAGCTTTTGTTTGCCAATTTTTGCTCATATGTTAAATATAGTATGTTTTGTAAAAAATAATCAAATAATATGTTATAGTGTTTATTCCAATGTAGCTTAGGCTATATTCAAGTAATGAATCCTTAACTTTGAAATATGTATGATAAAATGTATACTTTAGTTTTTACAAAGAAAGATTACACTTGAATTGTTGTTGTAATTGTAACCTTTTTAATAAAAATAAAAAAAACAAGGTAGATGTAAACAAACTAATAAAAGGTAAATATAAGCCTTTTCTTTAAAATCATTTTTTATTGTGTTTTATTAGTGACAAATTTGGGGAGAGGATAAATATTCCAAAACTTAAAATACAGTATGAGAATTAACTGCACAATTACTAGACATGTTTTCCTTTTGATATTATAGGCCAATTTGCAAGCACAATTTGTGGAAAAATAAAAAAAACACGAGATGCTTCCAACTGTTGCATTCTTTCTTGTGACACACCTGAATGAATGGCTCATTAAGTATGTGGGCCCCATTGTCTCCAGGTGCGAACCACTAAATATGCATGATCGTTGACGCCCATTCCGCATATTGCCTTTCCAGACAGAAAGTGTTTTGCAAAATTTAAATCAATGCATTGTGTTCTGTGAATGATTAGGCAGGATGATTTTCACATAATTTTGAAGAAAAAACACTAGGCGATGACATCCATTAGTCAAAAGTCTTATTGACACATATTTAGAATGTGTTTTATGGCCTTATTTCAGAAACTTTAGTTTTTATTTTTTTCAATAACCATGCATAAACATTATTCTCTCAAAAATACAAACATGTACATGCATGGTGCTCACATATGATGGTAGCCCTGTTTGTGCTATATAGAGTGAATTTACACCTTTGCCATTAATATGTTTATAAGCAACTGAAAAAAGCAAAAATTTCAGGGCATGTCAGAACATCTCAAGGACCCCAAAAACACCTTAGACCCCAGAGGGTTAAATATTTAACCTCGCCGGCTAATGAATGCATAAAACTGGCCAGCTGGATATAAACTAATGGAAATAGATGGTAACAATTGGGACATAAAATATGTGGGTCAGGTTTGCGTGTGTTTTTGTCACATTGCTTTAATCACTTGAGGTAGCTAATGTTATTCCTCTCAGACTCGACTGCAAACATACTTCTGTTCTTTCTCTGCTAATGCAGCATCTAGTCAACAAATTAATTACTTTATAATGACATGGCAATATGTACTTTAGTGTTCTGTATGCATACCGTTTAGCTGTCAGTGTTTTAAATGCTGAAGTGTCAGCGATCTCCGCGAAGCGTGATCTCTCTGTGGTGCGCGCAGCCTCACGTGTTAACGTTAACAACTCAGTCAGTGATAGTTTTCCTTTGGCCTCTAGAGGCCGCTCTCGCTCTGTATAATCCCAGCAGTCTCTTCTCAGCGCGCTCGTACTGTGTAATGACAGTGCACTCTTCTCAGCCGCTCCAGCAACGGACACAACCCGTAAAAATTATTGGTGTGGATTTTTGCCGATAACGATAGTTCCACCAATCAACTATCGGTACCGATATATCGGCAAAACCGATGAATCGGTTTGTATATTAATTTGTATATTAATTTGTAATTTCTATATTAAGTTGTGTATGTGTAATGTGTATCTTTGATCTTAGGCAAGGCAAGGCAAGTTTATTTATATAGCACATTTCATACACAATGGCAATTCAAAGTGCTTTACATAGAAGAAATTAAAATAATAAAAAGAAATAAGAATAATTAAAACAGTTTAGAAAAATAAAAAATAAAATACAGTACAGTACAGTACAAACAGTCGGACGAACATTGGCACAGTGCTCATTCATTAAATGCATAGCTAAACAGATGTGTTTTGAGTCTGGATTTGAAAGTGACTACTGTAGGAGCACATCTGATCTCCTCTGGAAGCTGGTTCCAGCTGCGGCTGGCATAATAGCTAAAAGCGGACTCACCATGCTTAGAGTGAACCCTTGGTATTTCTAGCTGATATGATCCTTGTGATCTGAGTGATCTGTTGGGTTTATATTCAGTGAGCATATCTGCAATGTATTGAGGTCCTAGGCCATTGAATGATTTATATACCAGTAATAATACTTTAAAATCAATCCTAAATTTAACTGGGAGCCAGTGTAAAGACCTGAGGACTGGTGTGATATGTTCATATTTTCTGGTTCTGCTCAGAATCCTGGCGGCAGCGTTCTGTATGAGCTGCAACTGTCTTATGGTCTTTTTGGGAAGGCCAGTGAGGAGTCCATTACAATAATCCACCCTGCTGGTGATGAAAGCATGAACAAGTTTCTCTAAGTCTTGTCTGGAAACAAAGCATCTAATTCTTGCAATATTTTTCAGATGATAGTATGCTGATTTAGTTATTGCTTTGACATGACTACTGAAACTAAGGTCTGACTCTAGTGTCACACCAAGATTCTTGACTTGATTTTTAGTTGTTTGACCCCTAGAGTGAAGGTATGCGTTCACCTTGAGAACTTCATCTTTGTTTCCAAATGCAATGACTTCAGTTTTGTCTTTGTTTAACTGAAGAAAGTTTTGACACATCCAACTGTTGACTTCATCGATGCATTGGCACAGGGAGTCAATGGGGCTGTAATCGTTAGGCGATAGGGCTAAGTAGAGCTGTGTGTCGTCTGCATAGCTGTGGTAAGCAATTTGGTTCTGTCTCATTATTTGGCTCATTGGGAGCATATACAGGTTGAACAGGAGTGGCGCAAGAATTGAGCCTTGAGGGACTCCGCATGTCATGGATGTCCACTCAGACTTATGGTCTCCTATACTCACATAATAACCTCTCCCATCTAAGTATGACCTGAACCATTTTAGGACTATCCCAGAAAGCCCCACCCAGTTTTCCAGCCTGTCAAGAAGTATGTTATGATCGACAGTGTCAAATGCGGCACTGAGGTCGAGTAGTACCAGCACCGATAATTTGCCTGAATCAGTATTTAAGCGAATATCATTTATTATCTTTATGAGCGCTGTCTCTGTGCTGTGGTGCGGTCGGAAACCAGATTGAAAATTGTCAAAGTATCCATTCGAGCATAAGAATTTGTTCAGCTGATTGAAGACAACTTTTTCAATGATCTTGCCTATGAAAGGAAGATTTGAGATTGGCCTATAGTTGCTTAATATGGTCTTATCCAGATTGTTCTTTTTCAGGAGGGGCTTGACAACTGCAGTTTTCATGGAGTTTGGAAAACTCCCAGAGAGAAGTGAGGCATTTACCACTTCTAGAAGATCTGCTTCTAAACTTTTTAACACACTTTTGAAAAATGATGTGGGAAGTGTGTCAAGAGTGCAGGTTGATGTTTTAAGGTGCTGTACGGTTTCTTCCAAAATTTTGCCATCAATTTCTTTGAAGTCAGACATAGTAACTACTTTCTCAGGTGGTTTGATCTGTCTAACCACTGCGCAACTCAAGGATGTGCTGATCACCTTTCTGATATTATTGATTTTCTCAGAGAAGAAAGAAGCAAATTCTCTGCACTTGTTGTCTGAGAGCATTTCACTGGGAATCTGGCTTGGGGGGTTTGTCAGTCTCTCTACAGTAGCAAAAAGAGTGCGTGTGTTGTTTAAATTGCTGTTTATAATATTTGAGAAGAAAGTCTGTCTAGCTTTGCCTAGTTCCATATTAAAAGCATGGATGCTGTCTTTGTAGATGTTATAATGGACTACAAGTTTTGTCTTCCGCCACATGCGCTCTACTTTTCTGCATTGTCTTTTCATATTTTGCACTGCTGTTGAGTTTCTCCAAGGTGCTTTTTGTCTGCCACTCTTCTTCCTGACTTTAACAGGAGCAATACCATCAAATACACTTTTAACTTTTGAGTTAAAAGAATCAAGGAGAAAATCAACAGAGTCAGCAGATATACTTGGTGTTAAGGATATAGCCTTCATAAATAGTACACTAGTGTTCTCATTTAAGCATCTCTTCTTGACAGACACAGATCTAGCTTCAGTGGCAGGAGAGATCAATATATCAAAGAAAATACAGAAATGATCAGACAGTGCTACATCCTTAATAACAATCGATGAAATGTTTAGACCCTTACTGATGAGTAAATCTAGAGTGTGTCCACGATTGTGTGTGGGTCCATGTACATGCTGAGTCAGATCAAAAGTTTTTAAAACACTTTTGATTTCTTTTGCCATATTGTTCTCTGCACTATCTATGTGGATGTTAAAATCTCCAGCAATGGCAAAACAGTCAAACTCTGATGTAATTCTTGATAACAGTTCTGTAAAGTCCTCAGCAAAGGCTGGAGAGTATTTTGGAGGCCTGTAAATTAATAACAATCGATGAAATGTTTAGACCCTTACTGATGAGTAAATCTAGAGTGTGTCCACGATTGTGTGTGGGTCCATGTATATGCTGAGTCAGATCAAAAGTTTTTAAAACACTTTTGATTTCTTTTGCCATATTGTTCTCTGCACTATCTATGTGGATGTTAAAATCTCCAGCAATGGCAAAACAGTCAAACTCTGATGTAATTGTTGATAACAGTTCTGTAAAGTCCTCAGCAAAGGCTGGAGAGTATTTTGGAGGCCTGTAAATAATGATAAGTAAAATGCGTGGAGCACCTTTTAACCAAGCGGCAACCTCCCCGTCTCTCTCTTGAAACCAACACGGAAGTGAGTTAAACTGCAATTCATTGACTGGCCGCTTGGCCTGGCTGCAGAAGTGAGTCAAATCTGTATCTCCCTCATGTTAAAATTACCAACTTTACAGCAGAAAAAAATATGTTTACAGCCTGGATCTCTATGTGGCTTTGGTCTATACAGCTAATTTTGCCCTTCATAACAACTGTGAGGGGGGTGAATTATTTTATAACTCGTCCGTTTAGTTGATTAATATTTAAATTTAAGGGTGTGGCCAGTGGCCACTTGAGTGACAGGTGGGTTGTCGCTGATGTCAATGCTAGCCGTTTGTCTGCTGTTACCAGCCGTCACTTCACCTCAGCAAATGTTAGCTGCTGAACTTGCCATCTCTGCAGTGTTTGTGCTTTTTTCGGGATTATTTCATACAATTTAATACTTGGGTACAAAGCCCACGTCTTCGTTATCGTTCGAGAGAACAACCAGCGCTGTATTTCAGTTGTTTTCCTCCGTGAACCTGCACTAATGGATGTCTGACAATTTCGTTGCTTTTTGGGGTTTTCAAATTTAAAACGTCAATAAATGCTCGTTCGTTCTGCTCTCACGGAACAGATGGATTATAATATGCTTATGTACCGTCAGATGAAATCATGCAGGCGTCGGCGCTTTCTCCGTCCATGCAATAAATGCACATGAATGAGCGCGGATTTTCTAGCGCATTTACTTGAACTTCATAGGCAATATATCTATGGTTTAACCCATTTGAGAGACGGCCAAAATCAGAATTTAAAATGGACTGAATAAGCTCTCTACGAACTTGAGCAATGCCGCGCTGACGGACCATGAAAGAGTGACGGACATACTGTATGCACATAAATCACTGTCACACACAAACACTCTCGAAGTAATACACAGTCTCACTTGTTGTAGCCATGTCTTTTAACTATTATAATATTACGAAGGGCAAAAATAGGAACGTTTAATTGGCTTTACATCATCAGCTAACTCGATCACGTCGAGCTAGGAGATTTCAGATAGCCAGGCCAGGCTCCTCAGCTCCACTCACGCCCCGCCTGTTTGTCTATTTTCTGTTATCCGGGAGTGACGCAAGGCCAAGATGGCGACGGCCGGCTCCGCCCACTTTAGGCTTCAAAAATGCTCTTCAGAAACCTACGGGTGACGTCACGGACACTACGTCCATATTTTTTTACAGTCTATGCTTTTAACACAATACCCAGATATTTGCTTACATTGATAGATATCTTTAAAAAGAGCAGCTAGACCCCCACCTCTCTTAACAGCTCTGCAGACACTCATAAAAGTAAAGTTAGGAGGGGCTGCTTCATTGAGGACTGTTGTCCTGCAGTTGTCTTCTAGCCAGGTTTCATTCAGAATTTTATTCAGAATAAAATCCAGATTGTTTGTGGTTATTAAGTCGTTGACTAGAAGTGATTTATTTTTAAGTGAGCGGATGTTAAAGAGTGCTAACTTAACAGACTTACTTTTCCCCACATCAATCTTAGTTTCATTTCATTTCATTTTCATTTATTTATTTTTAGAGCACATTTAAAAACAACCCTAGTTTGACCAAAGTGCTGTACATAAACAACAAAGGGATAAATACAACTACACAATATGTTTTAGACTAACAACATCTGTTCAAAGAAATAAGATCTAAGCATCGATTTAAAAACAAAAAAAGATGTTGCTGTTCGGATGGCTACAGGGAGCTTGTTCCAGAGTGTTGGACCAGCAATTGAAAAGGCTCGATCACCACGGTGTTTCAATCTGGACCTAGGGATGAACAGCATTCCTAAATGTCCCGATCTGAGTGGGCGCGAAGAGTTGTTTGAGTGCACCAACTCAGCAAGATAGACGGGTGCAAGATTATGTAAAGATTTAAAAACCAGGGTTAAAATTCTGAATTCTACTCTGGATTTGACCGGCAGCCATTTCAAGGAAACTAAAATTGGAGTGATGTGCTGATACTTACGTGAGCTTGTCAGAAGCCTGGCAGCTGCGTTTTGGACCATTTGCAATCGCTCCATAGATGACCGATTTATCCCAAAATAGAATAGTCCAAACGGGAAGTGATGAATGCATGGATAATTTTTTCAAATTTTTTTAGAGATAGAAACGATTTGACTTTAGCTAGGCGACGAAGATGGAAAAAACACGACTTAACTACCGCATTTATCTGCTTATCAAACTTAAGGCCGGAATCAAATCGTGTAATAGGCACGTTAGTTTGACGTGTAATAGGCACCAGATTAGTTAGGTTTGCTGTACGGCTATTGAAGGCCTTAGACTTTCTATCTTGTAATAGAACAGCAATAGAGAAAGATACAGGCACACTGGGTTCCCGTTTGTTCTGTAAACATTTGAGAAAGTTGCTGTTATCAAAACGGGGACCCGACACATATCACTGAGAGCTGGTATCAGTTGTTTTTGTTTCACCTCGAGCAGATGGAGGAGGGTGTGGGCCCTGGCATTGTGGCAGAGGCCGAAGAGCTCTCACAGGAGGAGGGGGAGGGCGAGCTGGGCCCGCAGGCTTTGATGGTAGCGGTGCCTGTCTTTTTTTGTTTGGTATCTGGGGGCTTGCAGCAAAAGAGTGGGATAGTCTGGTTCCAGCATACACCAGTTCTTCCATTTTCTGTGAGAAGCACAGAAGTGGCGATGCTGGAGAGAGGGAAAAAGTGTATGGTGAAAGGGGATGTTGCTCTGGTGTTATCGGAGGCTGTAATATGCTGTCCTGGCTTCCCTGGCTGTTTTCCAGGAAGTCGTCCTTGGGTGCTGAATCTTCAAGCAGTTCTGATATGTCTGTCTGTGGTGAGCTCTGTGGGCAGGGCTCAGCTGAGATTGTGTCCGTGAGCAGAGGTTGTTGTGGCGGAGTGGTGTTATGAAATCCCGTGGTCATTCATACTGTGTCCAGGTGTGTGTGTGCCGTTCAGATTGAGTGGATTGGCACACACTGCAGAAGGATGATTGAGGGAGAAGTAGATATTGTCCTTTAACACTCTTGAACCAAGTTTGTTTGGGTGATGGCCATCCCGATGAAACAGTTGTCTCTGACTCCAGAAAAGATTGAAATTGTTCAATGAAGTTCACTCCTTTTATATTGCAGGTTTTTTGCAGCCACATATTAAGCCCAAGTAACCGTGAAAACCTGTTTGTTCCTCTTGCTGGGAGAGGTCCACTGATGAATGTTTGAACTTTCAGTCTTTTAAGTGTTTCAAAAAGTTCATGGAAATTCTTCTTAAGGAGTTCTGACTGCTCTTTATGAATATCATTCTTCCCCACATGAATGATGAGTCGATTTGCAGCCTTATGTTTCATCACAATGTTCTGAAGTTCCCTGTTTATATCAGAAGTTGTTGCTTGTGGAAGGCAGCACCTAGTTGTATCCTTGCCGCTAATGTTTCTGATTATGGAGTCCCCCACTATCAGAGTCCTGGGCTCGGCTGCGCTCTGAGCTGAGTGCCGCTGTCTGCTCGACCTTGAGCGCCAGTTAGCATCAGTGTTAGCTACTGGCCCATTCAGTCTGTGTTCGATCACATTCATCACGTTTGGAGATTCCTCATTTACATTCCTTAGTACTTCAAATCTGTTCTCAAGATGTATAGGCGGTGGTAGGAGACCAGTGTTTGCAATCCTTGTCAGAGCTGTATATGGTGTAGAGGATGCTACTGCGGCAATATGTGATGCTCGTGAAAATCTGATGTCTCGAGTGCCTTTGGGTCTCGCTTCCTGTTTGTGCCATCGATTAGTAAGTCGATCGGCTTGTTTCTCTACCTGTCAAGGAGCACTAGTTTCATGGGACTCACCGGTATGCTGAGGGTGTCCATGACGAAGCTCTGTTGTGTGCTCCGTCTGGTTTGGTGGTCCCGCAAGTAACTTTGTTTCAAGAACTGCAATCCTTTGTAAAAGTCTGTGGCAGTTGGTGCAGCAAGAAGATTTCAGAAGAGGCATTTTCTCTTATCCTTGTAGGCAGTTGTGTTTTCCTTTCCCGGAATGTAAGCTGGTCGGGTAAAAGAATTCTCAGTTTTTGTAGTAATCCAAACTTTGTCGTATGAGCACTGTGCTGATTTGCTGAAGTTAAAATTAGGTGATAAAAGGAAATAAAATAAAGGAAATAAAATATATAAAAAAATAGGAGATAAAATGTAAAAGCGATAGAGCAAAGCGCGGAGCAGTAAGCAAGAGCGTCCGAACAGTAGCTGAGCAGGAAGTCTAATATCTTAATATTTAATAACAAAGAAAATAATGACGACAATTTTTTATCTTTGCCCCTGTCTGCCATTCTTTTTTATTTTATATTTTGTTACCTAAGGCTTTGTTTTTAAAATATGGACATTAGTTTGGCTGTAATGCTCAGTCACAAAAAAGTAAAACCAACATAAAAAAAGAATCGTGATAAAATTGTGAATCGTGATTTTCCTGAAAAAAAAATCGTGATATGATATTTTTGCCATATCGCCCACCCCTAGAAGTAGGGCATGGCCAATACCAGGTAAAGTACTTATTCTACCATGTTTGCAAGTACTTGTTAGAAGAAGCAGTCGAGCAACAGGAGAGGACATCAGCTTGTAAGTGTTTACTTTTATCATTAGATTTTAGTGCTTTTTTCATTGCTAGGAAACTTTGCTTTGTTTACTGTGTTTAACAGTTTATGCGTGCTGAAGTCACGTTTGTTTGTTTGTTGTGCATCTCGCGTGGCTTTTTAGTTTTGCAGGTAAAGTACTTATTCTACCATGTTTGCAAGTACTTGTTGCAACAGGAGAGGAAAAAAGAGACATTGCACAAATTATAAACATATATATATATATATATATATATATATATATATATATATATATATATATATATATATATATTATTATTATTATTTTTTTTTTTAATTGTATGTTTATAATCATCTTTTATAATTATTATATTTGATAATGAAGTCTATGTTGATCTGAGAGAGTGAGGAGTGTTTCATTGTTCTCTACAGCTTGAGTAAGTGTGGTATCACAGATGAAGGTTGTGCTGCTCTGGCTTCAGCTCTGAGATCAAACCCCTCACACCTGAGAGATCTGAATCTGTCATATAATAATCTAGGAGACTCAGGAGTGAAGCTGATAT
Organism: Abramis brama; assembly: GCF_963993115.1. Lineage (NCBI taxonomy): Eukaryota > Metazoa > Chordata > Actinopteri > Cypriniformes > Leuciscidae > Abramis > Abramis brama. The sequence goes on from NC_139972.1 coordinate 3,194,184, forward strand.
CTGCTGTACTGGAGAATCCTCACTGTAAACTGGAGAAACTGTGGTAAGATCATACGTAACTCTAACATGAAGCTGTGGCAATGAATTTTCCAATTTTATTAATTCATAAAGTAACATCAAAATGAAATTCATGGAAAACTAACTGTTACATATTTTACAAAACTATTGAAACAACAAATTACCATTCATCAATTTCATATCATGTCTGTTCATATGATGTAAGAGAATTTATATTTTTCTGTTTGAAGCATTTGCTCTATTTCTCCTGCTATTTCTGCTGTGAGTTAATGTGATTGAACACATGAACTGCTTCTTATTAAGGTGATACTGCTGTACCTATAGTCACTCTGATAAACACACTTACTCACAATCAAAATTTAACACTCTTTACTTTAAACACACTCAATTTCAACACAGTCAGGATTAACACAGTCCATTAATTTTAATTGTAGGAGAAAAATGGATAATGTAGAGGGGGTTTTTTTGTTTTGTTTTTTTACATGTTTAAAATCTACATCTAAATCTAAAGAAGTAGGGCATGGCCAATACCAGGTAAAGTACTTATTCTACCATGTTTGCAATACTTGTTAGAAGAAGCAGTCGAGAAACAGGAGAGGACATCAGCTTGTGAGTGGTTTACTTTTATCATTAGATTTTAGTGTGTTTTTTCGTTGCTAGGAAACTTTGTTTTGTTTACTTTGTTTAACAGTTTACGCCTGCTGAAGTCGCGTTTGTTTGTCGTGCATCTCGCGTGGCTTTTTAGTACTTGTACCATGTTTGCAAGTACTTGTTACAAGCAGTCAAGCAACAGGAGAGGAAAAAGAGACATTGTTTAAAAAAGAGGCATTGCACAAATTATAAACATACAATTAAAAAAAAAATATATATATATATATATATATTTCCTGCTTAAGTTAGATTGCAGCTGTGTTATGATAATGTTTTGTGCTCTGACACAGACCAAGATCCATAAAACATGGTGATTTGAGCTTATGTTATTGGTTTATCGTTGATCTGAGAGAGTGAAGAGTGTGTCATTGTTCTCTACAGTTTGAGTAATTGTGGTGTCACAGATGAAGGTTGTGCTGTTCTGGCTTCAGCTCTGAGATCAAACCCCTCACACCTGAGAGAACTGAATCTGAATAGGAATAATCTAGGAGACTCAGGAGTGAAGCTGCTCCATGATCTGAAGGATAATCATCATTATAAACTGAAGATACTATGGTAACAGTAGTTTTTAATAATTTTCATCATCATATTTTCATTTAAAGTTCAAGTGGCTGTTTTACTCTCTAGAAATAAAAGGAAATTGTACCAGGCTCAGTAACACCACATGTGTGTGAATATTTCGTCAGAGATCATCAGATAATGAGTCTCTTATATGAGTTAAATTCTGCTCATAGTGTTTTGACTGATTGTGAAAAAAACATTAATGTTATTTTCAGCTTTTACATTTTTACTGTCTCTGTGTGTGATAAACTGAGATTTGGGTTGTTTGTAATTAACTGATATTAAATTAGTAGTGGAGTGTAATAATAATTTCTGCGGAATTAATATAGCTTATTTAAGTTTTCTTATGAAAAGATGTGACAGACGAAATGTCTCATACTGCATATATGATTGTTTGTTTGTTTGTTTTATTTTAGGACTAATATCTAGTATCTGATCTTCTCAAGATCATCTCTACAGAGACTCACAGTCAACAGAATCAAACAAGACTAAAGATACAGTGACTTTCATTGTAATAGATTAAGACTTCATTTAGATTTCAGCAATCCTTTTGATTTCTAAAATGCCTTTTAATTTCACAGCAGCAAATTACAGTTTCTCATTTATGGTTAATCATTTTATTTGTATAAACGCATAGTATAAATTCTAAAAGGTTGGAGTTTTGTTAGAGAAAATATAGAGCCTGAATATGTTTGTGTTTGTGTTGTACCAGCAGACTGAGACAAAGACTAATAAAATATATACTTTTTGTGATAAAAAAAACAAAAAAAACCAGTTCAAGCTCACCTTTGGAATACAAATAATGGAAACTTGAGTTTGTATATATAATGATAGTTGTGTTATATTTGTATTAATGTATTTAGTGTTTCTTTGTAAAATTATAAATGGTGGTAACAACTATTAAAGTGACGATTTAAGGCTCAATGACAGTATCGTGAGAATATTAATTTGTTTCCTCACAAGTCTAGTGTTTGAGGAGAGTAATAAAAGAGATTGTGGAGCTCCTTCCCCCATCCCAGAACTTCACAATACATCCCAGAGTTGTAAACACTAGTGATGGGAAGTTTGGATCATTTTACTGACTCTCTGGTTTGATCTCGTTCATCAAAATGAACGAATCTTTATTTGAGTCATTTTGTTCAATTAAGTGGCTTTAAATGTTATACTTTTAACAGCCTAATTCCCCTTTCACCTCCGCACCTGATCATATTCTGAATTAAGAAATTATTATAATGCAGTCAAAAATAATTTACAGGGAACATAAATAATTACTTTACCATCCGATTCTTTCATCCATGTGTCATGTGACATACGCAATGAACGGATAGTTCATGAATCGCCCATCGCTAGTAAACACAAGAGGCTTGTTCGACTTCATGCAGCTCTGCGCAGAGCGATCGGCGGCTGACTTGAAGCAGTGCATGCCAGTTAGAAATTTTGTCCGACTTGATACAGTGCCGACGCCACGTAACTGTGACGTATGCCGTCAAAGTACTGCGAGAGCGATTCGAGAGTAGCCGGAGAACTTGGCTCTGATGACGAGACAGCTGTTCCATGATTGCCTGGATTCACCGCATGACGACAATCACATGTTTATTTTCACACCTTTAGTTCCACTAAAGCTCACAAATCATTTTTTTATAACAGTAAACACTCTTTTCATGTAGTCGCAATGTTATATTGTGTTATGTTTATCAAAATAAAACTGATTAAAAAACTTTGACTCCACTTCATTGATAGTAGTTGTAGGCTTATGTTGAACTTTATTCTTGTTCAAACAGACGCTGTATGAAGCAGTACATAAAGTATTGAATGAAAATGCCTCTGAAACATCTGTGTATTTGGCAAATATTGCATTTATTTCATTTCAGCTGTGGTAAAGTATGCAAACACCACATGAGTGGTCACTACGAGAACCAGAAAGTGTCCTACTTCATGTCTCCGTTTGCAGCTCCTCCCCGGCTGCACGTGGCAACTCTCACCGATCGGTTACATCCAGCCTCAGCCGATGTTGAACACACCTAACGAAAAGTATTTATTTAGGGAAGCTACCAAGTTTTCTGGAGGGGGCAAGTCCAAAACAATAAATAAATAGGTTTCTTTCCTAAGAAGAAGTGTCTAACTCACCTCAAGTGAAAACAACCAAAACCTCCCTACAGCTTCCTTAACTTTAGACCTACAAAAGCTTGAGGCAAATAAGACTAACAAAGATACTGTATCCTCTTCCACTTGGTAACCAATCAGGAATGACGAGTGATCATGGGAGCCACCTGGGGCCTGTACCATGAAGCTGGTTTAAGTGGATAGCCAGGTAAGTTTAAGATTAGTTTGCGCCAACCCTGGGTTTTAGGTACTATGAAAGTAGCTTGGCTTTAATCGGTGTTCGTCGCCATGGTATCTTACGCTGCACGGCTAACCTGCTCCGGGGCAGGTTATGTTCTGTATTGGAGATCTCAGACTGAAGTTTGACCAATCAGCTGTGAGCAAAGAAACATAAAGGTGACATAACTAATTCCCAGTGTCTGTTGCAATGGCTTCACCTTTTCTTTCCAAATCCTGTGGACTTGACAGGAGATGACAAACAAATTTAGTTTGGACAGACTAAATCCCCTTGCCTTTCCTGATACGTGAATGAAAGATACAGATTTTGCGCGGAAGGAATATCTTATCTTTGCGAACTTCTTCTTGTTATGCTGCACATAACAAATGTGATATGTCGAAGCTATGCACTTACTGTACCACAAATGGTATGTATTGCCTTGTTTCTTTTGTTGTACATACTTTTATACGGTCTGTGATGGGGAGAACCTGGAAAAAAACACGGTTTGTCAAACCATTCGCAATGTGGTCCTCGTTCTGCAGGGGTACATTAATAGTTTCATTGTGTGCCCCGAACATTTATCAACCATGTCCTTAACCCTCTGGGGTCGACAATCACGCCGGCGTGATCTGCTCGCTTTTTTCCATAGAGTTGAATTGAGACCCGAAAATACTCTTTTGACTTTGATTTTAAAAACAAGTTTCATACATCAATCGATTCTGTTAAATGTGTATTATTTTTGTGTATACTCACAATAAAAACAAAGTGTTGTGCTTTTTGCCAAATAAAGAAAAATAAACACGAGGCGAGTTCTGCCTTCTCTCTGCCAGTGTAGTCCATTCTGAAACGCGTCCGAAAATGAGCAATAACTCAGTGAATACTCAGTCAAACAGGCATACAGACACACAGGCATGAAGCTTGAATTCTCTTCTTTTAAATTAAGTAATTTATATAAAAAACAAATATTCTCATCTTGTGAAATCTGTATTAAAAGAGAGAGATTCCAGTCGACCTCATTAGAGCTAATTCAAATGTAATGTGACTCCGCCCACGGAGAGCGTGCGCTATTCAAACGCAAATGGCTGAGGTAATCCGCGCAATCCTGTGAACGCCCCCATCAGCTTGAGAAAACCAAAACACAAGTTTATTCAGAACATTACTTGTTTACACCGTCTCGCAGCGCTGTGAGGAATAATGAGGAATACGAGCTGAGGAATACTAGTAAGTTTTTCCTTCTCGGGTTTCTGTTTATGAATGAATGAACGGCATAGATGCGCGCTGTTTACCACAGCTGGCAAAAAACAATATTACGTGACAGTTCTCCATTATGGACGCGAGCGCTCTAAAAAAAGCACTAAAAGACTTTCAAACTTTCACAGAGACCTCAAAACAGAAAGTACAAATCCTTTCTTTAAAACGAATTTCATTTTGTATCAATTGTATCTTAATTTTAATAATTTTTTCATTAACAAATTTCCTGGATTTAAAGTAAATATAGCAATCACAACATAAGGTGCTTGAACTGGAGATCATCATGAACCAGACCGTAGCCTACTCGCCTCACATGTCTAAAAAATGTGAAATATATTTACAGAAAGCTGGTTCTAAACAAAACCATCCAAAACAAAAGACTATGTAGCCTAGTAAATGTGCATTTCTCCGGTGCGTTCACTAGCCTGCTGCGAAGATCGCGAGTCAATAGCCTATTGTCAACGTTACAGTCAGGCGAAATATGAAAGACAACATCTTGTTGACTAGATTTGGGTACAGTTTTTACTGTAGAATATACTGCCACGTCAAATAAGCTTTTGTTTAGCAATTTCTATATATAAATTACTATTTTTGTCAAAAATAAAGTCATCAACTAAGATGTTAGCTGTTCCAATGTTGACTAAATTCAAACTAATGAATACATAGATAAAATGTAGGCCTATAATCATTTTTTTTTACAAAGAAAGAGTACACTTGAAATATTGTTGAAATTGTAATTATTGTTGTAATTGTAACCTTTTTAATAAAATAGCAAAACATATTTACAAGATAGATGTAAGCAAAATCTTAAATGGTCAATATAAGTCTTCTTCTAAATATATAAGTCGTCTGCTAAATGACTAAATGTATATCTTTTGTCCTTGCATTGTGGCTCAGTCAGTTTCACACCTGAGTGAATGGCTCATCATTATGCAGAGTGGGTGGGACATTGTATTCTAAGATGTAAACCACTCCTCGTTCACGCCCCCCTCGCATATTGGCTTTCCAAGCAAAACCTTTTTTACACATTAATTTAAATCAATGTATGGTTTTATGTGAACGATAAAGCAAGACTATTTTCACATAATTTTGAAGAAAAAACTCTAGGCGAGGACATCCATTAGTCAAAAGTCTTATCGACACATATTTACTATGTGTTTTGTGGCCTTATTTCAGAAATTTTAGTTTTTAGTTTTTTCAATATCCATGCATAAACATTATTCTCTCAAAAATGAAAACATGTACATACACGTGGCTCACATATTATTGTAGCCCTGTTTGTGCTTTATAGAGTGAATTTACACCTTTGCCATTAATATGTTTATAAGCAACTGAAAAAAGCACAAATGTCAGGGCATGTCAGAACATGTCAAGGGCCCCAAAAACAGCCCAGACCCCAGAGGGTTAAAAGAGGTCTTTTATAAAATTGCCGGTAAGATATATTCATTTAGTCATTGGAGCTAAAGACTGCACACGCTGCAATCTCCACTGCTCTAGGAGAACATGAGCATTTACTGAACATTTCATCTGCAGATGACTTGTGATCATGAACGTAAGATCACATATGAATGTATGATCACGAGTTTGGATGCCAAATGGCCACAAATATCATGACCCTCAGACTGGGCCACAGAACTGCTTCAATGTGGCCCTCAGTAAAACCAGACGATAGAGATGACCTTTGTCACCCTAAAGGCACGTTTCAACTGTCTTCGGCGCTTAAGAGTGTCACCAGAGACACTCGACACTGTGAACCGGTATCAGAGATAGTGACTGCATGTGCTATATTGTGTCAAGTCAAGTCATCTTCATTTATATAGCGCTTTTAACAATGTAAATTGTTCCAAAGCAGCTTTACAGTGATGATAGGAAATTAAAGTAACAGAGATTGTTTTGGCTTTATAGCAGCTCTAGAATAAAGTTATTGTCCTGCCTAATTTTATTTTTGATTGATTCACTTCGTCGCAACGATCATTAGTTATTAACTTAGGGGCCACTAATACGACACCGTTTTAACAGAAAACTCTTTAAGTTCTCTCTACGCAAACTTTAAAAACGCGAACCTGTGAGAATGCAGATGGCGTGCACATGCGTATTACGAGTTCAGTCTATAGGTATGTGCTTTTGAATATATCTGCGCAGGCGTGTAGTCCTTCCCTACACACCAACCCTCAACAAACTACTTATACTTAAGGTATTAAATATACCTTAAAATTTATAATACAGAATTTTATCGCTTCCGCGTAGCCACGTGAGCCGGAATTATCCAGACAACGCTTTATCTGTAGAGAGGTAAAGGGAGGGGAGGGAGGCCTTCACAGGGGAGAGACTAGTTGACACTTAAGGACTGCGTTGTCGTCGCGTCCAGACGCAGGTCCTTCATCAGATCTGGATCCGGCGGACTGCGGTAAACCTCGGTATAAACATAGAGACTAATATTACCGTAGATGCCATTCTTCTTATGATGTAACGAGTGCATCAGGATTTATGGGAAGTGTTCCCGGTTCCGGCTGACCTAATCTATGCAGCCTAACATTGAATTATAGAAGTCTATAATGTGCTGTGTTTAGTCTAGCTTTGAACTGACAGAGTGTGTCTGCTTCCCGGACAATGTTAAGGAAGACTGTTCCAAAGTTTTGGTGCTAAATAGGAGAAGGATCTACCACCAGCAGTTGATTTTGATATTCTAGGTATTATTAACTGGCCGGAATTTTGAGATTGCAATAGACGTGAAGGACTATAATGCATTAAGAGCTCGCTCAAGTACTGCGAAGCTAAACCATTTAGTGCTTTGTAAGTAATCAGCAATATTTTAAAATTTATAAAATGTTTAATAGGGAGCCAGTGTTGACAGAACCGGGTCATAATATGGTCATAATTCCTGGTTCTGTCAACACTGCACTGTCATAATATGGTCATAATTCCTGGTTCTGATAAGAACTCGAGCTGCTGCGTTTTGGACCAGCTGTAGTTTGTTTATTAAGCGTGCAGGGCAACCACCCATAATAGCATTACAATAATCTAGCCTTGATGTCATGAACGCATTAACTAATTGTTGCATTTATATATATTCATAGTATTCATGCTAAAGTGTTACTTGGTTAAATAAGTTCACATACTGATATTAGTTTTTTTCCAGCAATTTGATCTCCAATTTTTTTTTTTTATTTGAAGCCTCCTCAGCTTACAGTCCAGCTCCTTCGGTGTGCAGTCTAGTTCTAGGCTCCTTTTGTAAAGGGCCCTGACTGAGTCTGTTTCCACCTGAAACATAATTCCACCACAAACATGATCATTACAAGTTTTCTTGAGGCTAATCAAATCACAAAAAGTTTCTTGACTTCCTACAAACACAAGACTGACTGTAATTTATGTCAAGGGTTTTAAATCCTTACCTTGTTCACATTTCTTCTGAAGCACATTGAGTTCGATGTCTCAGTGTCTGGGGCAGGTTGTGAAAAATCCTACAATAAAAGAGATGTGTAAGGGCCAGTCACTTTTTTAAGCCACACATTCAAATGTTTGCCATAATAAAAAACCCAGTGCATTCACCTCAGCAACTGTCTCAGAACACACAGACAGAGTGTCTTCTTCATTTGCTTCACCCTAGTAAAGAAAAGTAGGCCAATATAACTGTTGTAAACTGTTGTTTTCTATTTGCTGTATACTGACCTCTGTGTGGGAGACTGTGTGCATGAGTGCTGGCTTCAATACAGGGACACTGTATTTCCCTCTACTGCAGAACATACAGTCAGCCATATTTAAAACTTAGTAATACCCAGTGTTACTTGCTTAGAGGAGCCAACACCAGAGTCAGATTGTACAGCACCTGTCTCAGGTCTCTTATCAAATTTTAAAAGATTGTCTTGCCACCTATCAAAAGTCGGTCAGTGATGCAAAATCTCAATACTTTTCAAATTTGATTGCCATGAATGCAAACAGGCCAAAAGTTATTTTTATAACTATAAACTCAGTACTTAATACAGTCACCTGCTCAGCTCCTGTTGGCAATCTCGAGACCTGCATAGAATTTTTAGGTTTCATTGTACAGAAGATATTAGATATCAGATCTCACCTTTCTCCTCCTGACATGGCTGTTTCTCCCCTGATCTCTCTTTCTAGCAATTTCACTAGTTTTAAACCAGTGACTCAATCTCAATTTGTCACGGTCACATTCTTCAGCCTTCATCTGTGTGTGCACTTCATTCCCCAGAATCCTCCGTGGCGCACACCTGCACTCACTCACGCAATCACCAATCATCATCACCTGCACTCCCTCATTAACCACCCTTTATATTCAGCACTCTCCCTTCACTCCTTGTCTGGTCTCGTCGATGTTCACCTTAACATGACCCACAGACTTCCGAACACTTACCTGGATTCCTACCTGTCATTTCATCCTCTCCAATCCGTCCTGCCTGCCATCCTGTTCTGCCTTCAGCCCGACATCATCTGCAAAGAGAAAGAAAGACAAGGACATTACCAACCAGCTAAGCATCCACTGTTATTCTGTGTTTCTGTTACTCACCATCTGTTTGCATCTCCACACTTCCTGAAAATAAACTATTAACCTTACCATCTTGTCTGCATCCTCTGTAAAACCCTGACAGAAGACCAGACCCAAAACACGAAGTAATTTCCAGCTTCAGAGGTCAGGATGTGTTGGAACCTGATCGCGGCGCTGGCTCAGGACAGCCGCGATCTTTTTGAGTTCACTCAAGGATTTTGTTCTCTGGTGGCTGACTGTGGTCTGAGCGATCATATTATCATTGCCTGTTACCGGATCGGGGCTGAGTACATTGATCCACGTCCACTCCCTGATCTTTCAGGGTTAAGCTGGAGGGAGGCGATATCTGTTTGCTGGGACAGCTTTATCCCCGAGAGTGCGTTTTTAACCAACACCACTCATCTCGTCAAATCAATCACACCCACCGAGCTGATCTCCAGAGATAATGATTTCTCCGTTCTCCGTTCTCCCTCCTCTCATCGGCCCATCAGATCCAGATCCTGTTCATCCTGCCAGCCCGCCAGAACCAGAGCCAGTCAAATCAGTCACACCCACCGAGCTGATCTCCAGAGATAATGATTTCTCCGTTCTCCCTCTTCTCATCGGCCCATCAGATCCAGATCCCGTTCATCCCGCCTGCCCGCCGCCAGAGCCAGTCGCCTGCCCGCCAGAGCCAGTCGCCTGCCCGCCAGAGCCAGTCGCCTGCCCGCCAGAGCCAGTCGCCTGCCCGCCAGAGCCAGTCGCCTGCCCGCCAGAGCCAGTCGCCTGCCCGCCAGAGCCAGTGAGTGTCGTTCTCCCCGAGCCAGAACCAAAGTCCTCAAAGCCCTCTTCACCGCTGGTCCCGTCCAGCCCAGAGCCTTCACCGCTGGTCCCGTCCAGCCCAGAGCCTTCACCGCTGGTCCCGTCCAGCCCAGAGCCGCCTTCACCGCTGGTCCCGTCCAGCCCAGAGCCTTCACCGCTGGTCCCGTCCAGCACCGAGCCTTCACCGCTGGTCCCGTCCAGCCCAGAGCCGCCTTCACCGCTGGTCCCGTCCAGCACCGAGCCTTCACCGCTGGTCCCGTCCAGCCCAGAGCCGCCTTCACCGCTGGTCCCGTCCAGCCCAGAGCCTTCACCGCTGGTCCCGTCCAGCACAGAGCCTTCTTCACCGCTGGTCCCGTCCAGCCCAGAGCCTTCACCGCTGGTCCCGTCCAGCCCAGAGCCGCCTTCACCGCTGGTCCCGTCCAGCACCGAGCCTTCACCGCTGGTCCCGTCCAGCCCAGAGCCGCCTTCACCGCTGGTCCCGTCCAGCCCAGAGCCGCCTTCACCGCTGGTCCCGTCCAGCACAGAGCCTTCTTCACCGCTGGTCCCGTCCAGCCCAGAGCCTTCTTCACCGCTGGTCCCGTCCAGCCCAGAGCTTTCTTCACCGCTGGTCCCGTCCAGCCCAGAGCCGCCTTCACCGCTGGTCCCGTCCAGCCCAGAGCCTTCTTCACCGCTGGTCCCGTCCAGCCCAGAGCTTTCTTCACCGCTGGTCCCGTCCAGCCCAGAGCCGCCTTCACCGCTGGTCCCGTCCAGCCCAGAGCCGCCGCCTTCACCGCTGGTCCCGTCCAGCCCAGAGCCGCCGCCTTCACCGCTGGTCCCGTCCAGCCCAGAGCCGCCGCCTTCACCGCTGGTCCCGTCCAGCCCAGAGCCGCCTTCACCGCTGGTCCCGTCCAGCCCAGAGCCTTCTTCACCGCTGGTCCCGTCCAGCCCAGAGCCTTCTTCACCGCTGGTCCCGTCCAGCCCAGAGCCGCCTTCACCGCTGGTCCCGTCCAGCCCAGAGCCTTCACCGCTGGTCCCGTCCAGCCCAGAGCCTTCACCGCTGGTCCCGTCCAGCACCGAGCCTTCACCGCTGGTCCCGTCCAGCCCAGAGCCTTCACCGCTGGTCCCGTCCAGCACCGAGCCTTCACCGCTGGTCCCGTCCAGCCCAGAGCCGCCTTCACCGCTGGTCCCGTCCAGCCCAGAGCAGCCTTCACCGCTGGTCCCGTCCAGCCCAGAGCCTTCACCGCTGGTCCCGTCCAGCACAGAGCCTTCTTCACCGCTGGTCCCGTCCAGCCCAGAGCCTTCTTCACCGCTGGTCCCGTCCAGCCCAGAGCCGCCTTCACCGCTGGTCCCGTCCAGCCCCCCGAGCCAGAACCAAAGTCCTCAAAGCCCTCTTCACCGCTGGTCCCGTCCAGCCCAGAGCCTTCACCGCTGGTCCCGTCCAGCACCGAGCCGCCTTCACCGCTGGTCCCGTCCAGCCCAGAGCCGCCTTCACCGCTGGTCCCGTCCAGCCCAGAGCCGCCTTCACCGCTGGTCCCGTCCAGCCCAGAGCTTTCTTCACCGCTGGTCCCGTCCAGCCCAGAGCTTTCTTCACCGCTGGTCCCGTCCAGCCCAGAGCTTTCTTCACCGCTGGTCCCGTCCAGCCCAGAGCCGCCTTCACCGCTGGTCCCGTCCAGCCCAGAGCCTTCACCGCTGGTCCCGTCCAGCACCGAGCCTTCACCGCTGGTCCCGTCCAGCCCAGAGCCACCTTCACCGCTGGTCCCGTCCAGCCCAGAGCCGCCTTCACCGCTGGTCCCGTCCAGCCCAGAGCCTTCTTCACCGCTGGTCCCGTCCAGCTCAGAGCCTTCTTCACCGCTGGTCCCGTCCAGCACCGAGCCTTCACCGCTGGTCCTGTCCAGCCCAGAGCCGCCTTCACCGCTGGTCCCGTCCAGCCCAGAGCCTTCACCGCTGGTCCCGTCCAGCACCGAGCCTTCACCGCTGGTCCCGTCCAGCACCGAGCCTTCACCGCTGGTCCCGTCCAGCCCAGAGCCGCCTTCACCGCTGGTCCCGTCCAGCCCAGAGCCGCCTTCACCGCTGGTCCCGTCCAGCCCAGAGCCGCCTTCACCGCTGGTCCCGTCCAGCACAGAGCCTTCTTCACCGCTGGTCCCGTCCAGCCCAGAGCTTTCTTCACCGCTGGTCCCGTCCAGCACCGAGCCTTCACCGCTGGTCCCGTCCAGCCCAGAGCCGCCTTCACCGCTGGTCCCGTCCAGCCCAGAGCCTTCACCGCTGGTCCCGTCCAGCACCGAGCCTTCACCGCTGGTCCCGGCCAGCCCAGAGCCGCCTTCACCACTGGTCCCGTCCAGCCCAGAGCCGCCTTCACCGCTGGTCCCGTCCAGCCCAGAGCCTTCACCGCTGGTCCCGTCCAGCACCGAGCCTTCACCGCTGGTCCCGTCCAGCCCAGAGCCGCCTTCACCGCTGGTCCCGTCCAGCCCAGAGCCTTCACCGCTGGTCCCGTCCAGCACAGAGCCTTCTTCACCGCTGGTCCCGTCCAGCCCAGAGCTTTCTTCACCGCTGGTCCCGTCCAGCACCGAGCCTTCACCGCTGGTCCCGTCCAGCCCAGAGCCTTCTTCACCGCTGGTCCCGTCCAGCCCAGAGCCTTCTTCACCGCTGGTCCCGTCCAGCACCGAGCCTTCACCGCTGGTCCCTTCCAGCCCAGAGCCGCCTTCACCGCTGGTCCCGTCCAGCCCAGAGCCGCCTTCACCGCTGGTCCCGTCCAGCCCAGAGCCGCCTTCACCGCTGGTCCCGTCCAGCCCAGAGCCGCCTTCACCGCTGGTCCCGTCCAGCCCAGAGCCGCCTTCACCGCTGGTCCCGTCCAGCACAGAGCCTTCTTCACCGCTGGTCCCGTCCAGCACAGAGCTTTCTTCACCGCTGGTCCCGTCCAGCCCAGAGCTTTCTTCACCGCTGGTCCCGTCCAGCCCAGAGCCGCCTTCACCGCTGGTCCCGTCCAGCCCAGAGCCTTCACCGCTGGTCCCGTCCAGCACAGAGCCTTCTTCACCGCTGGTCCCGTCCAGCCCAGAGCCGCCTTCACCGCTGGTCCCGTCCAGCCCAGAGCCTTCTTCACCGCTGGTCCCGTCCAGCCCAGAGCTTTCTTCACCGCTGGTCCCGTCCAGCACCGAGCCTTCACCGCTGGTCCCGTCCAGCCCAGAGCCGCCTTCACCGCTGGTCCCGTCCAGCCCAGAGCCTTCACCGCTGGTCCCGTCCAGCACAGAGCCTTCTTCACCGCTGGTCCCGTCCAGCCCAGAGCTTTCTTCACCGCTGGTCCCGTCCAGCACCGAGCCTTCACCGCTGGTCCCGTCCAGCACCGAGCCGCCTTCACCGCTGGTCCCGTCCAGCCCAGAGCCTTCACCGCTGGTCCCGTCCAGCACAGAGCTTTCTTCACCGCTGGTTCCGTCCAGCACAGAGCCTTCACCGCTGGTCCCGTCCAGCACAGAGCCTTCTTCACCGCTGGTCCCGTCCAGCCCAGAGCCTTCTTCACCGCTGGTCCCGTCCAGCCCAGAGCTTTCTTCACCGCTGGTCCCGTCCAGCACAGAGCCTTCTTCACCGCTGGTTCCGCCCAGCACAAAGTCCTCATTGCTGGATCCGCCCAGCACAAAGCCCTCACCGCTGGTTCTGCCCAGCACAGAGCCCTCATCGCTGCCCAGCACCGAGTCCACATCGCTGCCCAGCACCGAGCCCTCATCGCTGCCCTGCACCGAGTCCTCATCGCTGTCCAGCACCGAGCCCTTTCTGAGACCCGGGACTTTCCCCAAGTATTTTTTGGGGGGGGGCTACAGGCCTCCGTCCTGGCCACTTGAGGGGCCACGGCCACCCGAGGGGTCTTCACCGCCGTGGCCACCCGAAGGGTCTTCTTTGCCGTGGCCACCTGAGGGTCCTCGCAGCCGTGGCCTCCTGAAGGGTCCTCACCGCCGTGGCCACCTGAAGTGTCTTCTCCGCCATGGCCACCCGAAGGGTCTTCTCTGCCGTGGCCACCTGAAGGGTCCTCTCTGCCGTGGCCACCCGAAGGGTCTTCTCCGCCATGGCCACCCGAAGGGTCTTCTCCGCCATGGCCACCTGAAGGGTCCTCACCGCCATGGCCACCCGAAGGGTCCGCACCGCCATGGCCACCCGACAGGTCCTTACCGCCATGGTCCCCTGCTCAGCCTGTATCACCATGGTCCCCTGATCAGTCTGCTTCACCTTGGTTCCCTGCTCAGCCTGTATCACCATGGTCCCCTGCTCAGCCTGCACCGTCCTGATCACCTCCTCTGTCTGTCCTGCCACCATCCTGGAGTCCGTACTCCTGAACCTGGTCCACCTTCCCGTCACGGACTCCAGGATGCCCACCCCCCCTCCCGTATGCTGCCTTCTTCGGCGCGGGACGCGCCTTACGGGAGGGGGGAGTAATGTCACGGTCACGTTCTTCAGCCTTCATCTGTGTGTGCACTTCATTCCCCAGAATCCTCCGTGGCGCACACCTACTCACGCAATCACCAATCATCATCACCTGCACTCCCTCATTAACCACCCTTTATATTCAGCACTCTCCCTTCACTCCTTGTCTGGTCTCGTCGATGTTCACCTTAACATGACCCACAGACTTCCGAACACTTACCTGGATTCCTACCTGTCATTTCATCCTCTCCAATCCGTCCTGCCTGCCATCCTGTTCTGCCTTCAGCCCGACATCATCTGCAAAGAGAAAGAAAGACAAGGACATTACCAACCAGCTAAGCATCCACTGTTATTCTGTGTTTCTGTTACTCACCATCTGCATCTCCACACTTCCTGAAAATAAACTATTAACCTTACCATCTTGTCTGCATCCTCTGTAAAACCCTGACACAATTATGTGCATTAATTTCTAAAAATTAAATTTACATACTGTCAATCTGATGTACTGCCTGGCCATTTGCTTAGAGAGGTATTAGACACTATTAGCCCTGCGCTTTTAACTATTATAAACAGTTCTTTGTCTAGTGGGGTTTTCCCTGAGTCTTTTAAACATGCTTCTGTACAGCCCCTCCTAAAAAGATCTCACTTTGATCCATCTGTTCTTAGTAACTACCGGCCAATTTCTAAACTCCCATTTATTTCCAAGGTTTAAGAGAAAGCAGTGCTTTCACAGTTTACCTGGATGCCTTTAACATTTTGGATAAGTTCCAATCTGGTTTTAGAGCACTTCACAGTACAGAGTCAGCCTTGCTTAAAGTTACGAATGATCTTTTGTTGTCTACTGATTCAGGGTCATCTGTCATTCTGTTACTGCTAGATTTGAGTGCAGCCTTCGACACTATTGACCATGACATCCTCTTGAAACGACTTTAATATACAGTAGGGGTTCAAGGCACGGCATTACAATGGTTCACATCTTATTTAAAGGGTAGGACGTTTTCAGTAAATATTGGGTCGTTTACCTCACCTACTGCACCCGTCCCTTATGGTGTTCCTCAGGGCTCTATTCTTGGCCCTTTATTGTTTTCACTCTACATGCTTCCCCTGGGCTCCATTCTCCAGAAATATAGTATAAACTATCACTGCTACGCCGATGACCTACAACTTTACCTTCCAATCAAACTTGAAAATGACTTCTCTATACAACGTCTTTTCTCATGTTTTGAAGAAGTGAAAATTTGGATGGCTAACAATTTCCTGCAACTAAACACTGACAAAACTGAGGTGCTTTTGCTAGGCCCCGCTGCACTCAATACTACTCTGACAAGTAGGTTAGGCTCCCTTAGTGATAGCGTACAACCCTATGTAAAAAATCTAGGGGTCCACTTTGATCCTTTACTACAATTTGACAAGCAGGTAAACACGGTTGTAAAGAGTAGCTTCTTCCACCTCAGATCTGTTGCGAAGGTAAAACATTTTCTTTCTCAAAAAGATCTTGAAATTGTCATCCACGCACTAATCTCTTCAAGACTGGACTATTGTAACTCTCTGTATGTCGGCCTTCCTCAAAGCACTCTATCTCGGCTTCAGATGGTTCAAAATGCGGCAGCCAGATTGCTGACAGGAACAAAAAAGCGGGAGCATATTACTCCTGTTCTTGCTTCATTGCACTGGCTCCCTATCAAATTCAGAGTTGATTTTAAGGTCCTTCTTTTTGTATATAAGGCACTGCAAAAATCAGCCCCGGATTATATCTGTGACCTTATCCAGCCATATAAAATCTCTAGGTCATTAAGATCTTGTATAACCAGCTTCTTTTATCTGTCCCTCGCTCACGTTGTAAATCCAAAGGTGACAGAGCTTTCGCGGTTGCTGCCCCTAAGCTTTGGAACAGCTTACCCTTTAATATCAGGGCCTCTCCATCGCTTAACGTTTTTAAATCTAGCTTAAAGACTCATTTCTATACTCTTGCATTTGAGTGATGCTGTGTATTTTTTTATTTTTTTATTTTTTATAATATTTTATATATTCTTTTATTATTATTATTATTTTCTCTCTATTAACCTTTTGACCGTCTGTAAAGCACTTTGGATCAACAAACGTTGTGTTAATGTTGTGCTCTATAAATAAATTGACTTGACTTGACTGTAATCCCATCCATAATCAACCATCCCTTATTGCTATTCAGAGCCAACTCCTCCGCCAGTGTATTCTGGAGGAGTGGCCCAAGTTTCAGAATTTCACACTTTTTTCTGTTTGCTGCAAACAAGCGTTTGTGATAAAATGTTCACAAAAATAATAATAGGTTGTGTTAAATACTCACCGCTTTGAATTATATTTTTATATTTTGTCTTTATTTCCTGCTAAGAACATTTGGAGTTGGGGTTGCATCTAAATTTTTTTTTCAATTTATTTCAATCTTTCTTAGGATATACATGCACATTTTTTATATATTTTAAAAATATTTTTTATAAATATATATTACACACACATATACACATACATACTGTATATACATAATTTTACATTAATATAGAACATATTTGAAAAATATAAAAAAAAAATATCGCTCTCGCACTATCCATATCAAACGTGATTGGTTGTTTGGAGCCAACGTCACTTTTGTATGTGCACGTGGAGCAATCATAGCTTAAGGATCAAAGCCTGAGTTGACAGAGAAAGTTGATGAGCTGCATCATGGTACCATTAAAGCCTGATTGCATCGGTTTGGTTTTGTCAACTCAAAACTATTGTGTAACCCAGAGTTTGTTCAGCTACCTTCATGATACAGGCCCCTGATCTGTCAAGCACATAGAGAGGGAGGATCCATCATCAAAGGTCCATCAATAATAAAATACTGGAATTGAATAAATGTTCCATGTTTGTTTGACAGGTGGAGATCAGTTACTAATATAGTGATGAGTCTGAACTGGAGCGATAGATATAGAAGGGTGAATGTAAATCTGTGAAAAAAACTTTGTGAGCCAACAGATTAAAGTGCAGACCAGAGAGAGAAAAATAAGTTATAATCATGGAGAGAAAACAGACAGCTTATAAGAAATAATTAGATCATGACTAAATGTTTATATACATTTTCATACATGTCAAATGATATAAAAGCAGAAGTTATGCTTATGATGAAACATAAAATGAAGACAAAATCTTGTGGAAAAAAAACATTGAAATTATCTTAAAATGCTCCCAGATTTGAACCATGTGCAGAGAGACAAATATATATCGATAATATATATTATTATTTTGGAAAAGTCATTGATTTGAATGAAGTAAATCAGATGGCATATTCAAGACTAAGTTATAGGGCCAATTCATTTTAACACTTACCTGTAGAAATTAGGGGTCGACCGATTTTCAGCCGGAGTCGAGTCTGGAGTCTTTTGTCACAAGTCCGAGTCGAGTCACAAGTCATTTCATGCCTTACAAAATAAAATAAAAAATTCTCATTCTCAAAACTCCTATTATTTGTATTATATAGACAGAATATAAGATCTCTCTATTATTTGTTTTGTTTGTAATAAGACAGGT
The DNA here is from genome assembly GCF_963993115.1 of Abramis brama. NCBI lineage: Eukaryota > Metazoa > Chordata > Actinopteri > Cypriniformes > Leuciscidae > Abramis > Abramis brama. The sequence continues at coordinate 3,212,219 of NC_139972.1, forward strand.
AGTTATTTTCAATACAATCGCTAAGTGGACACAAAATGGTGCGAGTCACAGTTTTCATACTGTAGTTTGTTATACATCGGCGTTATTGACGACAGTCATTATCTAAAAAATCACAGCATAATGAAGGGTTAACCGCTTTACTTCGGGGGAGACTGCCCTCATTGGCCTGACCACTCAGACGTTATAATCTCAAATGCAAAAAGAACCTATCACTTGAGCAAAAAATCCATCTTTCTGTCCTTTTAAATGTCCGTGTTAAAAGAGCATGTTCAACCGTTTATGGCGCTTTTCCACTGCATGGTACGGCTCGGTTCGGCTCGGTACGGTTCGACTCGGCGCGGAACGGTTCGGCTCGCTTCGCTTTTCCACTGCGTGGTACAACTCGACTCGGTACGGCACGGTTCGCTTTAGCTCGGTTGCTTTTCCACTGCATTTAGTACCGCTTCAAAGTGGGTGGGACTGATCGTTATAGTTGCCGTCTCTACTGCCATGATATCATCATATTAAATGCGAATTTTTCATTCCGTGTTTCCCCATCCGCTCCTCGGCCACCAACGAGAGGAACATCTGCACCTCGTCCACTGACCACGATTCAGCCATTTCTTTTTTTGAAGTTTATACTCCTTTTTTTTTTTTTTTTTCTCTTTTTTTTTTTAAAGCAAATACTTTTAAAACAGGCGCTACAGCGCTGGCTGTTGTCTACTGGCTATTTAAATCTAGCGGGTTTAGTGTCTCGTGTCGTAAATACAATGACGCTGGTAGTGATGATTCTGTCTGACCAATCAGTGATCTGCAGTGTTTTCACGTCACATTTTAGTATCGGTACGGTACGCTTGGAACCTCAACAGAGGTGGTACCATTTAAAGCGAGCCGAAGCGAGCCGTACCATACCGTACCATGCAGTGGAAATGCGCCAAAAGTGAGCCGTACTGAACCGAGCCGTACCGTACCATGCAGTGGAAAAGCGCCATTAGTGAAGCTGATTACTGTAGCCTATGTCCAACTTAGGCATGGGGTCTTCCTTTATTTTTAATTAATTTGTAGCTGTTGTTTGAATGGTAGTTTAGTAAATTTGTTTAGGATCAAATATTAAATATCTCTACTCTCCATAATTACATCAGTGGTAACAGTTGAACATAATATAACGTAATTTACGTCTTGTCGATGATTGGTTTATATACCAAGGGAGGCTAGCCTCCTCTGCCATGTTTCTTTTCTCCACACTCCTAATCGCTGAATGTGAATACTTAATTGTGATTGGCTATTTATTTATTTTTTACCAACGGAGGCACAAGTCTCCGGCTATGCATTTATGAAATGCATGAAATTACAAAACAAGAAATACACATTCTGAGACATAAAGTTTTGTGTAGGCTGTGCCTCCCCTGATGAGCTGCCACTGGTCTTGACAGAAAGTACCACGTTTTGTCCCCTTTTTTTCTTGCCTTTGTTGTGGAAAATTAATAATTTACTTTTAATTAATTTATTATTGTTATTACTATTTCATTCAAACAAAGAGCAAGTCGTAGTCTAATCAAGAAAAACCGAGTCGTTGGGAAAGTCTGTGTTGCTTTAATTGCCACTTGTGTAACTGACTGTGCCACTCGTTCCTGTTGTGTCCTCAGGTCATTTGTTCCCACATGTATGATGATGTGACTGGGATCACCAAGTGTTTCTTTGCTGAGTTGTTGAAGGGCACTCTCTGTGTTTGGGCACCAAAGTTTTGAAGATTTGTGGTTGGGAAAGAGCTGTTTTTGATTGATAAACTTGCCATTAGAGTCCATTAAGATGACTATTTCTGCATGGGTGTGACTAGGTGTGCTTTCTCGATCTTGTGTGTGGGCATCCATCCGTGCTGTTGGCGTGTGAGTCTCGGGAGGCATCAGGAGTGGCTGTGCTGGGGTCTGGGTGGCATTCGAGCCGGGCTGTATGACGGTTTCTCTCTGCTCTCTCAGACTTTGCATTTCTCTTTCTCTGAAGATCAGCTCCTCTCTAACACTTTTCAGCTCACTGTTTAGGGTATCTCTGTCCTGCTGCAGATCTTTTATTTCTCCTCTCAGTTCCTCAACGCTAGTTTTAAATTCTCTTGTGAGCTGATGAAGTTTGTTTTCTAGATGTTGTATGCGCTCGCTGGATGTTGTCTGCGAGAGCACCAGTTCTCTGAGCTCCACCAGTTCGACCTCCTGTAGGGACAGACTGCTCCGTATCTGAGTGACGGACTGCTCCAGCTGTGAGTCACAGTCCAGGGTGGGCTCCTCCTCCTCCTCTAGCTCCGCCCCTGATCTCTGGAGCTCAACATGGCTGCCTGTAGTCTCTGTCTGTTTCTCATTCTCTGCCAGCAAAGAGTATAGAAGCCCAAGAGGCGAAACTCAATAGAACGCTCCATAGCAACAGTTGCCCCCATGACGTGACGGCGCGGCCGCCATTATGGACTGAAAACTGAAGGAAAACGCCGAAAAATAATGGGAGTCAATGGCACTGAAAAACTTAACATAACAAAAACTTAACATAACTTAATTTTTTCTGGCCGTCATATCTAAATATGAAGAGTTCAGATGCAAAAACCTCTAAGTGCCATCTGAAATTTTCTTCTAGAATGATCATTTTTATCAAGCTCGTATATTTAAGTTCAATAATTTCACTTAAATGGCAATGCAAATTACCTATTAATTGTCATTTAAGTGAAATTACTTAACTTAAACATACAAGCTTTATAAAAATGATCATTCTAGAAGAAAATTTCAGATGGCACTTAGAGGCTTTTGCATCTGAACTCTTCATATGAAAACAATTTAAAATGCATTAATGAGGATGACCGACGTTAAATGACGTTAAATGACAGAAAATATACGTATATGTGTTGGTTAGGAAAATAGTATTTTGGGACAAAATATTACTATAGAAGTACTATAAGACTACTATAGAAATACTATAGCGGCTCTAGGATATTATAGAGGTATTACAGAACATAACATCCTTCTGTGATGTTCTGTAATACCTCTATAATATTTTTAAGCTGCTATAGTAGTCTTATCGTACTTATTTAGTATGTCCTAAATTACTATAGTATTCCTATAAGATTACTATAATATTTTGTCCCAAAATACTATAAATATGAAAACAATAAAAAAAAAAAAAACATTTATTTTGTCCCGAAATACTATAAGATTCCTTAGTACTTTTTAGTAAACTAATCGGCTTCATTAGCCTACCACTTACGGTTTGCAAAGATACAATTATGAAATTACTGCAAAACTTTAATCTATCAATATTTATGTTCTATATGCATTTTCCTTGTTATATGACTAACAGAAATTCATGAAATAATATAGGATTGTCTATAGGCAGACACACAGTAATTAGATATAAGTAATAATAAGATATTTATTCAAATGTTGATTTTGAAATTAGTGAACATCACCATATATATGATTTGATTTTTTTTATAAATGAACATTTCTAAAGACAGTTAATATTTTACACAGTGAACGTTTCAATGGCAAGAAAAAAATCTATGAATGTCCTATTACAGGCGGAAAGGTACAAAAAAGATGTGCAATCTAGCAAGTGCACACATGAACTATAAACACCTACTAAAATAGATTTTGCCATTGACTGGCGCTAACGATTTCAGCAGCTTTCAGTCCATAATGGCGGACGCGCCTCCGCAGCGCCATCTACAGACTGTTACCCATAACACAACAGAGTTTCGCCTCTTGGGCTTCTATACTCTTTGCTGCCAGTGCTTTGAGGCTGGTAAAGTTAGTCTGGACAGAGCTGAGACATGCTTCATTCCCTTGAAACATTATGGTTCCATTGTGGTATATATTTACAGTCAGAAATGCTTTGGTAGTGTCTCCTTCTTCATGAATTTGAATTTGTCTCCCATTACAGATGCCAAGTTTTTTTTATTTCTTGTAGTATTTGCAGATGCCTGTGTGCCAAGCATTGCAGTTTTCTGTGTGGAGCAGTAGATTAGTGATAGTGGACTTGTCTCCTTTTTGAAGATAGTCAGCCATTAAAGGTTTTTCTTGAGTAGATTGTGTTTATATGTTTTCTTGTCTTTAGCTGTCTTTATCTTCTGTGGGCATGTGATGGTTCGGGGGAGGGGCGCGGCTGCCTCTGTTCCCTCCATTCTCAACTGCCACTGCTGTCACTCACTGCTCTGTTGCTAACTTAGCTCTAGTCAACAAGTTATTTGTCTCTTTCTTATCTTATTATTTTCTAGTGTAGTTGAAGGTGTCTTGCCTGTTTGTTGATTGATGTTGTTGGATGATTTCTGCTCTGTGGTTCTGCTGTCTTCTTTGGTGCTCAGAGTGCTGCAGATGTTCAAGATGTGTAGAAAATTTGTTGAAAAATAAATAATTAACTGATTCACAGCAGTGGCGGCTGGTGATAATTATTTTTGGGGGGTGGGGGGATTTAACCCTCTGATTATCTTCATTTGGGACGACACTAGTTATCTTTGGGTATCTTATTGTCCCCAGACAATAACATTTAATTTTGTAACAGAATAATATATATATTTTTTTTTTACAAATGTAATTTTACACTGTTTATTAATGTTTTTACTCAACATTTGTGCAGTTTTTGGAAGATTTATGATATATTTTAAATTTCTTTAAATAAATAAATATTTATTTAAATAGGCTTTTTACAAAAAACAGCATTTTATGTAAAATTCACTTTATAAAAGACCCATATTTCTAACTTTAATTCATGGGGATAACATGGATAATTTTACATGGTTTAGTGTAAACTTTTTGCCCATATTTTGTAAAATGTAGTTTTAAAAGTAAAAAATGATCATTTTAGCTACTAGATGGCTAACGTTATTCACCTTATTCCGCCCCGCCCACTTTTACTTCTGTCCAGTACTTCCGTTGTAAACCAACTTCCGGTTTAGCGGACCCTCATTCAATTTCGAGGAGAACTGCAGAGAAGTCTCACTGATAAAATGTCACATAAGATAAGCTAATTTGTGCCAAATGTGCTATGTACGTGTGTACCAACAGCACAGCAATGCACTGTTTCTCGGGGTCATTTTTAAACGACTTTTAGGTGTTTATATGACCCGTCTGCCTGTCTGATCGCAGCCCGGCCGATGTGTAGTGTTTAGCCTACATTAGCCACAAACATCTAATGTTGTAATGGTCTCACTACAGGACACATACACATGCTATACCTTGTTTGAAAGCTATGGTCCTCTAGAATTCAGTCGCTGGATTTATTTTACAGCCATTACTTGTGTTAGAGATCAAACCATAAGAAATTGCAGCTAG
>NC_139972.1:3222500-3360000 GCF_963993115.1 Abramis brama
GAATAAGGATTAATATGTAGATAGTGTATTCAATATATCTTTGGCGTAAGCCCCATCCGGTGGTTCAGCGACAGATTCCTGCTTGAGCCGTCAGATCCTGCCGGCGGTAGAAGGCAGCGGTGAGGAGTCTCCCTGAAGAGGAACATTTACATCTTACTATATTATTATCCCCCAAAAGAAAGTAAAACTAACAGTTAAATAAACCGGACGAACTACAAACCAGACAACAGATGCAGGATACAGAGAAGAGGGTTCTCTTACGAGAGGTTCTCTCGTATTGCGTAAGCTGTGCTTACGCAGCGGGAAAAGCCTTCTTTTCTCGAGATACTGAAACCAAAAATTATCCTTAATTTCATATATTGTCAACGCAGTGCAGCTGCAGGCAGCTGAGCTAGAGCGGCATACTGCGCGCTCATTGGCTGCCGCGCGGCAACTGCTTAAGCCTACCAGTGAGCCTGGCGTGACGTCACGCCCAATGAGGGCGCGCGCGACCTCGCGCGTCACAGCCCGCCAGAATGGGCGGCGTCAGAGCGTATATAAGGAAGGCTCGTAGGCTATATTCTCTGATTTCTGTCTTTTCAGCGAAGCACTCGCATCGCTGATCTCTGAGAGGAAACCGTCGCCGTGGCCTTCTTGGATCAAGCTAACGAGCCAGCTTAGGACAGCCTGAGGAAGCCGGACGATCTCTTCGCCGCCTTCAGCCTGCCGTGCCAGCTCAGCTATCCGGCGATACATATCCTTCTTGATAAGCTCTTTTTGTGTGTGTTTGCCTTTTCTCCGCAGCACTCTAAAAGAGCACGAGGCGTTGTTGCAAATGCCTCGCACCACGTGCGGCTCATGCCGCTCGCCGCTCAGCGACAGAGACCGCCATCTCCTCTGCGCTCTCTGCCTGGGACGGGATCATGCAGCCGTCGCGTTTTCCTCGGGCGGCTGCGAATTCTGCGAAGAGCTGCAGATGTCGACCCTGCGGGCTCGACTCGCCCTCTTCACAGACACCGCTCCTGCCGTTGCTGGGCCGCGTAAGAAGAAACGCCGCTCACAACGCCCACTGGAGCCTGAGACACGAGCCAAGGCCTCGCCGGAGCCTCTCCCGCGAGCCTCGCTCTCTCCCTCTCCGCCCCCGCTCCCCGACGCGCAGCCGACGGCTCTCGCCCTCGATGCCGTCGACACAGCGGATGAAGCGGATGACAACGATCGACTGGACACGTGCTCTTTGATGGCGTCGGACAGCGAGGTGTGGTCCGGCTCCGCCCGATCCGCCTCCTCCACCAGAGCTTCCAGCAGGGCTCCCGCCGGGGTGGAGGCCGAGCTTCTCCGCCTCCTCACTATGGCAGTCGAGCGCCTGGGCCTCGAGTGGTCACCGCCAGAGGTACCCCCGCCTAACAGGCTCGATGGATGCTTCCTGACCTCCGGTCGCCAGGCCCCAGCGTCTAGACCAGCGCCGTTTCTGCCTGAGCTTCACGACGAGCTTGCTAAATCGTGGAACGCTCCAGTTTCGGCCAGACTCCGTTCTCCAGCCTCATCGACTCTCTCCCGCGTGGACGGAGCCACGGAGAAGGGGTATGACCGGATTCCACCGGTCGAACAGGCGGTTGCAGCGCATCTTTGCCCCCCATCCAAGAGATGGCGCTCAAAGACTGCCCTCCCGTCTAAAGCCTGCAGGACTACTTCGGCGTTCGCCAGCCGTGCCTTCTCCGCCGCTGGGCAAGCCGCCTCAGCCCTGCACACAATGGCGGTCCTTCAAGTTCTCCAAGCGGACCTCCTCCGCCAGCTCGACGAGGGAGAACTGGACAGATCGGCCTTAACCGACCTGCGCAGTGCGACGGACCTTTCCCTTCGCACGACGAAGACAGCGGCCCAAGCTATCGGACGATCCATGGCTTCGCTGACCGTCATTGAGCGCCACCTTTGGTTAACGCTAGCCGACATGGGGGAACAAGAGCGGTCCGTCTTCCTGAACGCCCCGCTCTCGTCTACTGGTCTCTTCGGCCCTGCAGTGAGTGGCCTCGTGGACCGTTTTTCTGAGGTACAGAAAGCGTCACAGGCCATGAACCTCTTCCTGCCCCGCCGCTCGAGCTCCGCTGCAGGCCGCTCTAACCAGCCTCCTGCACGCAGCTCCGCACAACGGCCATCTCGACCCCCAGCCTCCCAGCAGCGCCAGCGCGGCCGCCCTAGGTCCCGCTCCACCAGCCAGCACAAGCCGCCGCCCCCGCGTGGGCCTCGGCCTAAGGTAACGCTGAAGCCCGAGCCTGCAAAGTCCTCCTAGCATCCGCCGGGAGGAAAAGACGGTCGAGTCCCGCTGCGGCCGGACCACCGTCAAAGCTAAAATGTATCCCTCTGCCAGTCCCCTTATCAAAGGCTACTGCAGTAGTGCCCACAGCAGCCAACGAGCCAGTTTTTCAACTCTCTCGCCTGCACACAAACGCCGTTTTTACGGCGACCCAGATAAATCGAATAAAGAGTGTAATATCTGGTCAGTCGGCTCACGCCGTCAGTGTTATGAGTGTAGTAAGCTTGCCCACTTCCCAGTGCTCATCACTACACACAAGCACGAATCCCCCTGTGTACCCCACAGAGTGCACTCACATAAAGCGCGCTACGGCCGCTCGAGTGATAACTGTAGGTCACGTGCCCACACTTCAGTGCTCACACCTACACAGTGCTCGCTCTGTCTTACACGCTTGGGGACCAGAACATTCTGCCACTGGCCGCGTGTTAATAAAGAGCCCTGTGCCCGCTACACAGCACGCACACTCTCATGTAAACACGCACGAGCCAGCCACCGGCTGTGTGTTAATAAAGAGCCCTGTGTCCGCTACACAGCGCGCACACTCTCATGTAAACACGTACGAGTCAGCCACCGGCTGTGTGATAATAAAGAGCTCTGTGCCCGCTTTACAGCACGCACACTCTCCGATAAACATGCGCGAGCCCGCCCCGCTTCCGCGCCGCGAGCCGTCACACACAACGCTCTCTCACAGCGCCGTTCAGCAGGCTGCCGCCATCAGCGAACCCCCGTTCCCCCTCACTGCCACTGCGCGACTCGCGCTTACACCGCCACAGATCCCCCGTCCCGCGCTGTGCGGCGGGCGAGACTCAGAGGCGATTCGACCCCTAGCTATGAGTGCGAATGCATGGAAAGCTATTCAGGGAGTGTCAAAGTGGGTACTGAACACAGTGATAAAGGGCTATTCGCTTCAATTCGCTCGCCGCCCTCCGCGCTATCGCGCTCGGGCCGAGACTATAGTGAAAGCGGATGCAGCGCATCTGCTTCACACAGAAATAGCGAATTTGCTGCACAAAGGGGCGATAGAACGGGTTCTCCCTCCGGGTTCCGAGGCAGGCGTATACAGCCGCTATTTCCTCGTACCCAAGAAGGGCGGAGCACTCAGACCTATATTGGATCTGAGATATTTGAACAAAACGCTTATGAAACGGCCGTTCAAAATGCTCACAACCAGTCAAATCCTCGCGCAGATTCGCCCGGGGGACTGGTTCATATCTCTCGACCTGAAAGACGCGTACTTTCAGATTCAGATTATACCCCGTCACAGGCCATTCTTGAGATTCGCCTTCGACGGCCAGGTATATCAGTACACCGTCCTGCCGTTCGGCCTATCCCTGGCACCCCGTACATTTACGAAGTGCATGGATGCGGCTCTCGCACCCCTGAGATCGAGGGGAATGCGAATCCTGAACTATCTGGACGATTGGCTCATTATAGCGCACTCAGCGGAGGAACTAGTTTCCCACAGAGAAGCGCTTCTCGGTCACCTGCAAAGCTTGGGTCTTTCCGTGAACTGGGACAAGAGCTCTTTAGCCCCCAGCCAGTCTATCACTTTTCTGGGTATAGATCTGGACTCGGCGGCGATGACGGCCAGACTGTCCGCACAGCGCGCGCGCTGTGTTCGACACCTCGCCGCCTCCTTTCAGGAGGGAAAAGTTTTTCCATTGAAAACTTTTCAGAGGATGCTGGGCCACATGGCATCAGCAGCAGCTGTTCTGCAGTTGGGTTTACTCCGAATGCGTCCGCTTCAACGCTGGCTAAAAACGGAAATGCCCCGCAAAGCATGGATTTCAGGCCGTGCTCCAATCAGAGTGACTCAGCGCTGTGTTACAGCCCTGCAGCCCTGGCTGGCGGCCGAATGGTATCAGCGGGGAGTGTCGATGGGAACCATCGCACACCGCAAAGTGATCTCGACAGACGCGTCCAACATGGGTTGGGGAGCGACTCACGAAGGCAGTCCGATTTGCGGCCCGTGGTCGAATACGGAGAAAGACCTTCACATAAACTGTCTAGAGATGCTGGCGGTCGAGAAAGCGCTGAAGCACTTTCTACCGCTTCTACGGGGACACCATGTGCTAGTTCGCTCGGACAACATGTCAGTGGTGTCGTACGTGAACCGCCAGGGCGGAATCAAATCCAGAACCCTGTGTGCGCTCGCAGAGCGCCTCCTATCCTGGGCTCAAGGCCCGTTGCGCTCCCTAAGGGCAGCTCATGTACCCGGTCGTTTGAACGACGGCCCGGACAGACTGTCCAGGGACAACGTTCCCCCAGGGGAATGGTCTCTACACCGCCAGACGATACAGACGCTTTGGCGTCGTTTCGGCGAAGCGAAGATCGACCTTTTCGCCACGAGCGAGAACGTTTAGTGCCAGAGGTTTTTCTCGAAACAGGAGGACGCGCTGGCCCAGACCTGGCCCAGCGCTCCGCTGTACGCGTTCCCACCGATCTCGATGCTACCTCAAGTGCTAGCGAGGATCAGGGAGGCGAACTGCGCAGTGCTCCTCATAGCCCCGCGCTGGGTAAACCAACCATGGTTCCCCGAGCTAATGAGACTGGCAGACACAGCCCCATGGCCGATTCCGGTGAGGAGAGATCTCCTCTCTCAAGCCCGAGGCTCGATTCTGCATCCCCATCCAGAGCACTGGTCTCTGCATGCGTGGATAATCAACGATTACTCGTTGGCCTGCCAGAAGGGGTAATTAACACGATCACGCAGTCCAGAGCCCCCTCGACGAGGCGGCTCTATGCGTCTAAATGGTCAGTGTTTAACAAGTGGTGTGTGAATATGGGTTCTAATGCTCGGACCTGTGGAGTTCCACAGGTATTGAAATTTCTCCAAGAGATGTTGGACGCGGGCAGGTCCCCCTCCACGCTCAAGGTTTATGTCGCGGCCATAGCAGCGTTCGCTGAGTCGGCGCGCGGCCGTGCACTGGGCAGAAATGAACTCATTACCCGCTTTCTACGCGGGGCCAGGAGAATGAACCCTCCGCGGCCCCCGTCGGTTCCTATTTGGGACCTGTCTCTGGTCCTGGAGTCCTTAAAAGCGCATCCCTTTGAGCCTTTGGACTCTGTGGAGTTGAAATACTTAACGCTTAAGACCGTTTTTCTGCTAGCTCTGGCTTCAGTTAAACGTGTGGGAGATTTACATGCGCTGTCCATCAGCGCGTCGTGCCTCGAGTTTGGACCTAACGACTCGTTAGCCATTCTCAAACCGAAGCACGGCTATGTCCCCAAAGTGTTAGGCACTCCCTTCAGGACTCAGGTCGTTACCCTATCGGCCCTGCCGTCCTCCAGCAGTGAGGAAGGGGTTAACCGCCTTTGCCCGGTCAGGGCGTTAAGGTGTTATGTGACGCGCTCTGCAGCCTTCAGGTTCTCAGAGCAGCTTTTCGTTTCGTTTGGCGGGCGCACCAAGGGTCGCGCCGCTTCGAAACAGACACTATCCAGATGGATAGTAGACGCGATTGCAGCAGCTTATGCGTCCAAAGACCTGCAATGTCCGTTAGGCATACGGGCTCATTCCACCAGAGGCATGGCCTCATCGTGGGCATGGTCCAGTGGGATTTCCATTGACGACATTTGTAGGGCGGCGGGCTGGGCGTCCCCCTCCACATTTGTTAGGTTTTATAACCTGGAAGTTCCTGCTATGCAGGCTAAACTTCTGTCAGTCTAGTCGTGTTTCATGTCCTGCCCGAGGGTCAGGCTGTATTACCGATTAGCTTGTCTGTTGAGCTGCACGCTCAGGGTATCAGTTACATGAACCGGCAGTTCATTCTGTGTTTTTTCCCTATGTGTGCTTATGAACATGCGCTGGCCCGCACCGCTGGCCACCTGTTTTGATCACCTCTATGTTTTTTCTATGAGTCATATGTGATTGTTAGGCTCGCACGGCGTGGACAAAGGGTTCCCGCTGCGTAAGCACAGCTTACGCAATACGAGAGAACCTCTCGTAAGAGAACGATACTTGGTTACTCACGTAACCTCGGTTCTCTCTAGAGAGGGAACGAATATTGCGTTCCCTGACCGTGCTGAGCCTATCGCTCGTGTCGCTTCAGTCGACAGAAAACAGAGAATATAGCCTACGAGCCTTCCTTATATACGCTCTGACGCCGCCCATTCTGGCGGGCTGTGACGCGCGAGGTCGCGCGCGCCCTCATTGGGCGTGACGTCACGCCAGGCTCACTGGTAGGCTTAAGCAGTTGCCGCGCGGCAGCCAATGAGCGCGCAGTATGCCGCTCTAGCTCAGCTGCCTGCAGCTGCACTGCGTTGACAATATATGAAATTAAGGATAATTTTTGGTTTCAGTATCTCGAGAAAAGAAGGCTTTTCCCACTGCGTAAGCACAGCTTACGCAATACTCGTTCCCTCTCTAGAGAGAACCGAGGTTACGTGAGTAACCAAGTATCGTTTTAAAGCACAAATGTTTGGTGTAAATCAACTTGTCTTGTAATGCTTGTGCAAACAGACCCTTGTAAAAGCGTGAGCATTTCCTCAAAATGTGTGTGTGCAGCTGAAAAGAGGGAAGTGGTGTGTGTTTCACCTGAACCAGGACTGTCACCATATCAGATTTATCACTACATGATTATCATGGCCAGAATAACACACAATAACAATATATCGCCATATCTGTGGAAATCTTGATAATAATAATAATAATGCTATCAGTCAAATTCATCTTTACTCTGTTTATTTTGTGTTATTTTTGAAAAAGAAGAATCACTTCATCACATACAAAAGGAACAATTACACTTAATGCGACCAGTTTGAAATAATGGTAACACTTTATCACAAGTATACAGTAACACAGCGCTTATAAATCATTTCCAAACTGTTAGTTTATAGTTAATGAATAGTGTATAATAGTATATAAGCTGAAGTTAATATATTAAGAGACTATATACAAATAGTGAGTTCTTCATTCATTGTCACTGTAATTAACAAAGTGTTATTGTTTAATTAGCTCTTATGTAAAGAGTTAGATAATGCTTTGTTAACAACGTATTAACCATAAATAATTCTCACTTTAGATTAGGTCACGGAAAATCAGAAAATGTCATTAAGTGCTTTAACCCTCTGGGGTCTGGGCTGTTTTTGGGGCCCTTGAGATGTTCTGACATGCCCTGACATTTGTGCTTTTTTCAGTTGCTTATAAACATATTAATGGCAAAGGTGTAAATTCACTCTATAAAGCACAAACAGGGCTACCATAATATGTGAGCCACGTGTATGTACATGTTTTCATTTTTGAGAGAATAATGTTTCAAAATCTGAAATAAGGCCACAAAACACATAGTAAATATGTGTCAATAAGACTTTTGACTAATGGATGTCCTCGCCTAGAGTTTTTTCTTCAAAATTATGTGAAAATAGTCTTGCTTTATCGTTCACATAAAACCATACATTGATTTAAATTGATGTAAAACAGGTTTTGCTTGGAAAGCCAATATGCGAGGGGGGCGTGAACGAGGAGTGGTTTACACCTGAGAATACAATGTCCCACCCACTCTGCATAATGAGCCATTCACTCAGGTGTGAAACTGACTGAGCCACAATGCAAGGACAAAAGATATATTTAGAAGAAGACTTATATTGACCATTTAAGATTTTGCTTACATCTATCTTGTAAATATGTTTTGCTATTTTATTAAAAAGGTTACAATTACAACAATAATTACAATTTCAACAATATTTCAAGTGTACTCTTTCTTTGTAAAAAAAAAAAGATTATAGGCCTACATTTTATAGTATTTAATAGTATTTTATATATAGAAATTGCTAAACAAAAGCTTATTTGACGTGGCAGTAAAAACTGTACCCAAATCTAGTCAACAAGATGTTGTCTTTCATATTTCGCCTGACTGTAACGTTGTTTTCATGAAATATTAGGGCATATTGTTAATTTGCAGTTTAATACGTTGCTTATACAAATAGCCTACATTTTATTTCAACATATTTCAGTCGATTTTTACTCATCTCAGTATAGCAATACAGTTTGCTAAAACATCATCATTCATTCACACACGCGATTTAAATTTAAACTGTCTTTGCCAGCTGTGGTAAACAGCGCGCATCTCTGCCGTTCATTCATTCATAAACAGAAACCCACGTGAAGAAATTCACGTGAGAAGGAAAAAACTTACTAGTATTCCTCAGCTCGCTCCTCGATATACCCGCACTTCTGAGGGACATTTTCCCATTATTATTATTCCTCACAGCGCTGCGAGACGGTGTAAACAAGTAATGATCTGAATAAACTTGTGTGTTTTCTCGAGCTGATATGGGGGCGTTCACAGGATTGCGCCGTGGATTGCCTCAGCCATTTGCGTTTGAATAGCGCGCGCTCTCCGTGGGCGGAGTCACATTACATCTGAATCAGCTGTAATGAGCTCGACTGGAATCGCTCTCTTTTAATACAGATTTCACAAGATGAGAATATTTGTTTTTATATAAATTACTTCATTTAAAAGAAGAGAATTCAAGCTTCATGCCTGTGTGTCTGTATGCCTGTTTGACTGAGTATTCGCTGAGTTATTGTTAATTCTCGGACGCGTTTCAGAATGGACTACACTGGCAGAGAGAAGACAGAACTCGCTTCGTGTTTATTTTTCTTTATTTGGCAAAAAGCACAACACTTTGTGTTTATTGTGAGTATACACAAAAATAATACACATTTAACAGAATCGATTGATGTATGAAACTTGTTTTGTAAAATCAAAGTCAAAAGAGTATTTAGGGTCTCAATTCAACTCATAAGGAAAAAAGCGAACAGATCACGCCGGCGTGATTGCCGACCTCAGAGGGTTAATACAGGCTTTATTCGACATTAATTACATTAGTATTAAAAGTTCCTTAAAATGTTTGCAAATACATTAAGCTCACACAGAAGCACACACACACACACACACACACACACACACACACACTCTCTCTCTCTCTCTCTCTCTCTCTCTCTCTCTCTCACACTCTCACACACACACACACACACACACACACACACACACACACACACACACTAGGGCTGGGACGATACACCTAGACCATGGGGAAAAGTTAAATCATACACTTATACAGACTGTACATGATGTATAAGATTAGTCATATTTACAAAAACAATTCATCAGATCTTTCCGAGTTTTATTTCAGAAGCATCATACAGCATCATACTACAGTTCTACATTCTCTTCAATAAATAATTTTAATAACAAATACATTTTTTAACAGTCGCTTGTCGACACCTAGTGGCAAAACAATGTAATCGATAAATGCGTTATTTTAAGTTCCAAGATTCTATCAAAAGCTGATTTACTCTATTTTGATCGCTACTGTAGACATCAGTGTTTATATTTGAACTTTAATCTTTTATCCCAGTACTTCTATGATAATTTGAACTATTGTCTCACAGAAATAATTAAACTATTATGAGGTTTAAAAGACCTTCTGTGAAGCTGTTTCATGACGACTCTCTCTGGGTCAGCGGCAGCGCCAACACAGATTTGAATGTTGCGATATGATTTTGTCAAAGGTTTATTAGACAGAGGAATATGAAGAAGAGTGTGTGTGTGTTTGAATGGAGATCACAGTATTTTAGAGATGAATCGTGCAGCTCTACTGTCTTATCTCTCTCTCAGCATATGAGCAGCGCGAGGGCTTTCAGTGCATTCAGTCTCACGACGCTTCCACACGTCCACTTGAAAGCGATATTACGACACTCATAGATAACGACACATTTCATCCCCTGTTGGAAAAAAAGTGGCTAACTTCTGTCAACCTCGTCTATAAGCAAGGACAAAAATAAGCAATTTAATTTGAATGAATATCGATTCTGGAATAAAATAATCTAATTTAAAATCGTAAACAAAAAAAATTGCGATTAGTGAATCGATTTTTTTCTCCCAGCCCTAACACACACACACACACACACACACACACACACACACACACACACACACACACACACACACGCGTTCCTTAAAATGTTTACAAATACATCAAGCACACTCACACACACATTGGGTTTTCATGTTTTATGGGGACTTTCCATAGAAATAATGATTTTATATACTGTACAAACTGTATCTTCTATCCCCTAATCCTAACTGATGTATTTTAACAACATGAACTAATGAGTATTTGTATATATTTCATATTGACAGCATTATGTTATTTATTTTTTAATTGTCATGTTTATCTTTGGATATAGGCTTAATGTGTGTCATTGTTCTCTACAGGTTGAGTAAGTGTGGTGTGACAGATGAAGGTTGTGCTGCTCTGGCTTCAGCTCTGAGATCAAACCCCTCACACCTGAGAGATCTGAATCTGTCATATAATAATCTAGGAGACTCAGGAGTGAAGCTGTTTTCTGCTGGACTGGCGAATCCTCTCTGTAAACTGGAGGAACTGTGGTAAGATCATCTCCACCATAAAGACTCGGAGTGAATAAGGATTAATATGTAGATAGTGTATTCAATATATCTTTGGCGTAAGCCCCATCCGGTAGTTCAGCGACAGATTCCTGCTTGAGCCGTCAGATCCTGCCGGCGGTAGAAGGCAGCGGTGAGGAGTCTCCCTGAAGAGGAACATTTACATCTTACTATATTATTATCCCCCAAAAGAAAGTAAAACTAACAGTTATTAAACCGGACGAACTACAAACCAGACAACAGATGCAGGATACAGTGAAGAGGGTTTTAAAGCACAAATGTTTGGTGTAAATCAACTTGTCTTGTAATGCTTGTGCAAACAGACCCTTGCAAAAGCGTGAGCATTTCCTCAAAATGTGTGTGTGCAGCTGAAAAGAGGGAAGTGGTGTGTGTTTCACCTGAACCAGGACTGTCACCATATCAGATTTATCACTACATGATTATCATGGCCAGAATAACACACAATAACAATATATCGCCATATCTGTGGAAATCTTGATAATAATAATAATAATGCTATCAGTCAAATTCATCTTTACTCTGTTTATTTTGTGTTATTTTTGAAAAAGAAGAATCACTTCATCACACACAAAAGGAACAATTACACTTAATGCGACCAGTTTGAAATAATGGTAACACTTTATCACAAGTATACAGTAACACAGCGCTTATAAATCATTTCCAGACTGGTATTTTATAGTTAATGAATAGTGTATAATAGTATATAAGCTGAAGTTAATATATTAAGAGACTATATACAAATAGTGAGTTCTTCATTCATTGTCACTGTAATTAACAAAGTGTTATTGTTTAATTAGCTCTTATTTAAAGAGTTAGATAATGCTTTAACAACGTATTAACCATAAATAGTTCTCACTTTAGATTAGGTCACGGAAAATCAGAAAATGTCATTAAGTGCTTTAATACAGGCTTTATTGGACATTAATTACATTAGTATTAAAAGTTCCTTAAAATGTTTGCAAATACATTAAGCTCAAACACACACACACTCTCACTCTCTCTCTCTCTCTCTCTCTCTCTCTCTCTCTCTCTCTCTCTCTCTCTCTCTCTCTGTCTCTCTCTCTCTCTCTCTCTCTCTCTCACTCTCACACACACACACACACACACACAAAATTCCATACAGAGGTATGAGGGATTTGTTACTCTCACACTCTCTCTCTCTCACACACAAAAAACAAAAAATAAATCAACAACAAAACGAAAGCAAAAGACAGCAGCCCCTCACGGACGACTGCTGTCACATAACAAAACTTATAAAACGGTTAGTTCCAATCCTTGATTCTGATTGGTCAATAGCTGTGCTTTATTCACGATAAAACACGGCTATGGCCGCTCTACCCGACGGTTCTGTTTATCACTGCGCCCTTAGCAACACCCTTAGCAACACCCTTAGCAACACCCTTAGCAACCACACGTATCAACATAAAGCAGGAACCTCCAAGGTTTACACAACAAATCACTGCCTTCGCAGCACCATGGGGCAGAGATTGTCCGATGCTGGTCTCGAGTCGAGGGAAATTATGTCTGTGAGTGGACATAAGTGTGAAAGTTCACTACAGAGCTACTGGAGGCCAAACTTAAAACAAAGAAAGCACTGGAGCGACAGCATTCTCTCTGCAACAGAAACACTGCTGACAGTGCTGAGCCCCAACTAAAGAGAACCGCGGTAAATATCACCACAGTGGAGCCGACTGAAATGAGACAAATATTTAATGCGTGCACAATAAGCAGAGATGTTCAAATAAATTAAAATAAACAACAATAAAAAAAGTATCTCATGTTAGGCAGCATTTTAGCAACTAAATTAATAACATTAATAAAATAGATTAAAGACCTAACTGTTATCTATCAAAATATGTGCCCTTG
The DNA here is from genome assembly GCF_963993115.1 of Abramis brama. Taxonomy (NCBI): domain Eukaryota; kingdom Metazoa; phylum Chordata; class Actinopteri; order Cypriniformes; family Leuciscidae; genus Abramis; species Abramis brama. Next base: position 3,235,092 of record NC_139972.1, read on the forward strand.
TGTTTTTATTTAGGCTATGTAAATATTTAGTTTAGTGCAGAGAGAAAATAACGGAATAAACAAAAAAATAAACGTTTTCTCATGCTGAGAGATAAGCTATGCCTATTTGTGTGAGGAAATTTCACAAATATTGTGTTGTAAAAAATAAAAAGAATGAGACAAAGTTTGAGAACGGTTTGTTGTTTTTATTTGAGCTTTCATGCATATTACACACTGGAGCGTTGTTGTTCACAGTCAGGGACTATTTGTTTCTAGCGGAAGGATTGCTTTTATTGATTTAACTTCATGAAAGTTGCACTAATACATTTTTTTTTTTTACTTTAATATTGTGTGGTAATGTTTTATGTAAGCAATAAGGTACGAGAGGCAAGTGCTGTATCGTGAATAAGTAACGGCTGAGTAACTCCGCTTCGCGTCGAGCCTAACAACGCCCTTCAGCCGTTACTTATTCACGATACAGCACTTGCCTCTCGTACCTTATTGCTTACATAAGAACAACAACATAACTCCAGGGCTGTCCTCTCTCGCTCTTCACTGTCGTCGCTCCTCCTTTATGCTTCCGCTCCTCCGTGAGAGATACGAGACCGGTGCGTCGCGCAGGAGTCGCTCATCAGTAATCACGCCACCGGCCTCGTGCCGCTCTCTCTCGCCCTCGGCCTCGTCCTGCTCGCCGCACTAATATTCAAGCATTTAGCCGATGGTTTAAGCTAGATTTCCCCATGGTTTGTGTTGGATAGGTATCGGATCATATTTTTTTCTCCCCTCCGATCTCCGATCTAGCGTTCTGGGCCAGTATCGGCACGATACCGATGACGTGGATCGGGTCGGGACATCCCTACGACACTCATAGATAACGACACATTTCATCCCCTGTTGGAACAAAAGTGGCTAACTTCTGTCAACCTCGTCTATAAGCAAGGACAAAAATAATGCAATTTAGTTAGTATCAGTGTCGATTCTGGAATAAGGAAAATCTATAAATCATTGACAGCATTATGTTGTTATTTATTTTTAATTGTCATGTTTATCTTTGGATATAGGCTTAATGTGTGTCATTGTTCTCTACAGGTTGATTAAGTGTGGTGTCACAGATGAAGGTTGTGCTGCTCTGGCTTCAGCTCTGAGATCAAACCCCTCACACCTGAGAGATCTGGATCTGTCTGGGAATAAACTAGGAGTCTCAGGAGTGATGTTGCTGAAGGATCTGAAGGATGATCCACATTATAAACTGGAGACACTAGAGTAAGAATAGTTTTTAACGGTTTTTGGAGTGTAATGATAATTTCTGCTGGTTCTGTATCAGCTGTCCGTTGTGTGAAAGTGACCTTTCTATCCCTGGTTATTCAGATATTGCTCAATGTCCCGTAGTGCAATGGGGTGGGTGCGGGAAGGGGGGGGGGGGGGGGGGTTAGAGGGGAATTAGTAGTCGTATAAGTTTTCTTTCTTTTATTGCAAAATATTTTGTATACTTTGTCAAAATAAATAAAAACACTAAAATACAAAAAAAAGAAAAGAAAGTGACCTTTCATGTGCTTTTGATTTTGTAAAGTGACTTTGAGCATCAGACAAAAGCTATATTAAAAAGCTTTAAAAAAGCTATGTTTGAGAATGAATTGATATAGATTATCTAGTTAGTTTTCTTATGAAAATATGTGACAGACGTAATATCTCATACTGCATATATGACTGTGTGTGTGTTTTATTTTAGGATTGGCAATCAGATGAGAGTCTGATCTTCTGATGATCATCTGATGGTGAATAAGGATCCACTACAGAGACTCACAGTCAACAGAATCAACAGAGACTGAAGATACAGTGACTTCACTGTTATAAATTAAGACTTCATTTAGATTTCAACGATCCTCTGACAGACCTGATGAGGCGGCAGTGAAACACCTTTTTTTACAGACTTCAAAAAAATGGCCAAACTGTTCGCAGTGCTCTGCCCAAAGCGGTTTGAGCACCCTGATGCTGAGGAGAACATGCTGGAGCTGGCCCGGGTCTACTCAGAAGACATGCCCAAGCCAGAAGACGCAGTGGAGGAGTTTCACTCTTTTCCTGCATTGTATTCAGAGTTAAAGATGGATCTCACCACCGACGCCGTCCTGCCATTCCTCATTGCCAACGACATGGATAGAGCATGGATAGAGCCGACCCACACCTGACCCACACCTGACCATTCTCCACAGGATTTATAAAACCCTTGCCATCAGCAGCGCCAGTGCCGAACGAAGTTACAGCCGTCTGCGGTTCATTAAGACATACTTGCGTTCGTGCATGGATGAGGCCAGACTGTCAAATCTCACCTTGCTGTGTGTGGAGCGGGACATACATATTGACAAGGACAAAGTGGTTGGCAGATTTGCCACCATGAAGGAGAGGAGGATGAAGATTTAATAAGGGACCATGATATGTATATAGTTTTGTTAGATTTATTTGTTCTGGAGGATCGTTAAGCAGACAACAAAATGGTAAATAAAAAATATCGTCTTTAAAAATGTATATTTTAGTTATGAATAAGTCACTCAGTCAGAATGTTATAAATCAGTTGTTTTCATGTAGCACCTGTAGCCTACATATGGAGTTGTAAACAAACTTTGTGTTCAATATATATAATAGTGCCATGTCAATTATATAATGTGGCACTGATTGAGCGCACTTGGCCTGTTCAGCACCATCGCTTTTTTTCTTGACTGGCAAACTGTTTTCTTTGTTCGTCAATACAAACTTGTCAAAAGATGTGGTTTTATTTAACATATAAGCTTACTTGGCTCAACAAGTGACACATTATTACATATGCATTCATCAGATATTTTACGTTGTTTTTTAACGGTTTTAATTTTAAAATGAATTGGTGGCAGAGTGCCCCATGATGAAGCTCCGCCCCCACTGTACTGAGAGTCTAGCTCCGCCCCCACTGTACTGAGAGTCTAGCTCCGCCCCCACTGTACTGAGAGTCTAGCTCCGCCTCCACTGTACTGAGAGTCTAGCTCCGCCCCCACTGTACTGTGAGTCTAGCTCCGCCCCTGCGCAGCAGCTGAGTTCTTACCAGAACCAGGAAGTATGACCACATTAGCCCGGTTCTGTCAACACTACACTATTAAACATTTTATAAATTTTAAAATATTGCTGATTACTTACAAAGCACTAAATGGTTTAGCTCCGCAGTGCTTGAGCGAGCTCTTAACGCATTATAGTCCTTCACGTTAGTGATGGGCGGATCGATCCTGAAGTATCGATATACTTGGTATCGAAAAGGATCGATCCTCACATAAAAATATCGATCCAAATGTGTTTTTTTACCAGTAATTTTTTATTAATTTAGCACGCAATTCAGTGCATAAAATAAGCTTCTAAGTGGAAAAATAAGCGAATGTTAGCGGATAATTGTGTAGGATACAACTTTTTCTCCTAGTCATCTGGATACAAGACGAAACCAATCAATCACAGAGAGCGTTCGATGCTGGTGCTTCGCTGAGCTCACAGGCCCAGTGCGTTTGGGAAACGAAGCCTTGCTTAGATGACAGAGAAACAGTCGGGAGTTATTTCGCAATAAACAAACCAAAAGTGTACATAACGGTTCAAAATGTTGACATCAGTAAGATTTTTTTAATGAAATTAATATTTTTATTCAACAAGGATCGATGCATTAAATTGATCAAAAGTGACAGTCAAGGGTTTTACACTGTTTAAAAAAATCTACTTCATATAAATGCTGTTCTTTCAACTTTGTTCATCAAATAATTCTGCATAAAATGTATCATGGTTTCCACAAAAATATGAAACTGTTTTCAACATTGATAATAATAAGAAATGTTTCCTGAGCAGCAAATCAGCATATTAAAACGAATTATCATCATGACTGGAGTAATGATGCCGAAAATTCAGCTTTGATCACATGAATAAATTACAGTTTACTATGGCATAGAAAACAGATAGCCTATGTTAAATTGTAATATTACAGTTTTTACTGTATTTTTGATCAAATAAATGCAGAAGAGAATTAAAAATCTTACAGACCCCAAACTTTTGAACACTAGGCTAGTACTAGTAGGCTAGTAGTAGGCTAGTACTATAATTAGGGTAGTTTTGTAAAAGTCACTGACTAATTACAGGCGAGTTGAGAGCACAAATCACAAAATATTTAGGCCTAGTAGTCATGAAAACATATTCAGATTTAGTATATTAATGATGCATTCACCTCATAAATCATGACACACTGCTCTAGCACAGGAAAGTGCATACAAGTTCAAGTTCATGCTTTTAAAATGAAAAAGTATTGGTATCGATATCGGCGATACTGGCCCTGTATTTACTTGGTATCGGATCGATACTGAAATTTGCAGTATCGCCCATCACTACTTCACGTCTATTGCGATCTCAAAATTCCGGCCAGTTGATAATACCTAGAATATCTAAATCGACTGCTGGCGGGAGATCCTTCTCCTACTTAGCACCAAAACTCTGGAACAGTCTTCCTACCATTGTCCGGGAAGCAGACACACTCTGTCAGTTCAAAGCTAGACTAAAGACACATCTCTTTGACCTAGCATTCACATAACACATTATAAACTTCTATAATTCAGTGTTAGGCTGCATAGATCAGGTGAGCCGGAACCGGGAACACTTCCCATAAATCCTGATGTACTCGTTACATCATAAGAAGAATGGCATCTACGCTGATATTGGTCTCTCTGTTTATCCCGAGCTTTCCCGCAGTCTGCCGTATCCAGGCCGGATCCAGATCTGATGAAGGACCTGTGCCTGGACGCGACGACAGCGCAGTGCTGAAGTGTCCACTAGTCTCTCCCCTGTGAAGGCCTCCTTACCTTTACGTCTGTACAGATAAAATGTTGTCAAAATAGTTCTGGTTCACATGGCTATGCGGAAGCGATAAATAATTTGGTATTATACATTTTTATGGCCAGACAAGTAATTTGTTGGGGTCAATTTGTAAAGAAAGACTGCACTCCTGTGCACATATATGTTCAAACGTGCATACATATAGACTAAACACGTAATACGCATGTGCACGCCATCAGCGTTTACACAGGTTCACCCTGGAGCCTGTTTCAAGGTTTGTGTTCTCGAGCCACCAGCCCAGGTGAAAAAAAAGTTCACTAAAATACATTTTATTAAAGTGCACTTAGTACACTTCCATAATGTACTTAAAGTGCTCTATTTTCGCGCACTTATTTTGTACTTAATATACTAAAAGCTTATCTTTAGTACTTCTTAAGATAAACTTAAGATCATCTTAGTGTACTCAACTGTGCTATTTTGAGACACACTGAAGATGAACTAAAGTGTATTTTTAATATACTATTTCAGCTTTTAAAAAAATTTATTTTGTTACCACTTTTAGTAAAACTGAAACCATCTTTAATGCATTTTAAATACAATAATAAATGATTTAAAATATAATAATAATAATATATAATTAATATATACAAATTATACTTATAATGTATTCCTAGGTTAAAAAAAGTGCACTAAAATACATTTTATTAAAGTACACTTCCATAATGTACTTAAAGTGCTCCATTTTCGCACACTAATTTTGTACTATAATATACTAAAAGTTTTTCTTTAGTAGCCTACTTCTTAAGATAAACTTAAGATCTTAGTGTACTCAACTGTGCTATTTTTAGACACACTGAAGATGAACTAAAATATGCTTTTAACATACTATTTCAGCTTTCATTTTTTTTTTTTGTTACCCCTTTTAGTACAATTGAACCCATCTTTAATGCATTTTTAAATGCACTTATAAATCATTTAAAATATAAGAATATATAATATATACAAATCATATTTATGTATTGCTCACATAATTTATTTCAAATATATTTTAACTATGTTAACAGTACCTTTATAAAACATAATTAAATATGTTAATGGTGTATTTTAAAAGTAGTCAAGTACACTATTACTGTGTTATCAGTAGCATTTTCTGCCTCATTTATGCTAAAATTATACTGTTAAAATGTTAATATTGGTAAAATTTTCCACTATTGTGCAGTCACTTCATGAAGCTGTTTCTTTTAATAAAATAACTATTTTAAAGTTCGATGTAATACATTTGATAAAAGTAACAGTAAATGTAATTCATGTAAATGTAAACACCCATAGTTTAAAAGGATATACCACAGATACAATACAGCACAGGTATGTAATGTACAAACAAACAGCATCTCTTTCTTGAAAAACACTTTAATTTCTTGAGACATTATTCACACACAAGTCCAAACAGACCTTATAGTAGAGGTGGAAAAAAAGAACACAAGTGGCAAGCTTAAACTGTAAAATGATTAAACTACAGCATACAGTACGAATCTTAAATATGAACAAAACACGATTTTCTTTTCTTTTTTAATTTTACAATCCTTTCCCAAACAAACCTTAAGAAAAAAACAACAACAACAAAAAAAAAAACCACAACAACAACAAAAAAATGAACTTAACAGTGTTTTTTTTTTTTCGACACAAAACTTTCGTTATCGCATTTTCGCCATATTACAGCTCTCACCTCTGACTGCGTCGCGCCCGGAAACTCGGATATCAGTGTCTGCCGAAAAAAAAAAAGACATTAGTACCAGGCTGGTTTGTGAACCATATAGCTACAAAACTATTCATAGTGGCCACCTTCTGCTTATAGGATATAATGCTTGGCAGTGGCGGATTTAGCAAATTGGGGGCCCAAGGCGAGGTAGGGCTATGGGCCCCTCCCCATCCAATCTTTAAAAGAGAACGAAAAAAAATATGTACCGACTGAATGGTGGATAGGCAAATCATTAGGTAAAGCTAATCTACGGGGAAGTAAAGGTTAGAGAGGAGAAACCTTTTTTTTTTTTGCTTGACAAATTTCACCATTTCGATTCAATTCTTGTGATTTGATTCAATATTGACTCATTTGGATAAATATTAGGTAACGTTTCACAAGATAGGCGTTACTTTTTCTCAAGAAAAAAAAGCCCTATCAGCTGGTATAATTTAAGGTTAAAATAAGTAATATAGTAGCCTACACATATTTAGCCAAATACTCTCTATAATAGCTCTTTTTTTCTAGCCAATTAAATGGCTTTCCTGAGGTAAATGTTATGTGACGATTGTTCTCCAGCTGTTTTACCGCTTTCCGCGGTTAAAAAACACTTATTGATCGATATTATGAATGAGGAATATACATTTCGGTAAGTTATACTGTATCTTTCAACATTGTTAATTCGTGTTTATTTACTATTAGCTAGAGATGATCAGTTCACGTCCGCTATAGGAATCTGTCACGTAGCCTAACATTAAAACGGCAAAACGGTAATTATTGTTTGAATTTCGTTATAGAATTGACAGAATCTGAGAGCTGAGATTTTTTTAAATATCATGATTCATAAGTAAACTGCTCAGTTTTGTCTGTCGATCTCCGTGTCCATATTGCTTCACAATTTTTCTGTGCGTTGGACGTTGTTGTTCCTGATCTGTAGCCGTAAAAAAAGTTTGTCATCTTTGGCAGCGTTCCCAAATACTTATCAGCATCTTTTCACTTTTTTTCTTTTATTTGAGCCGCTTGGGTAACTTCGAAACATTACATTTTCGATTTTAGACTCGTCTTGCTCTGTTTGTGTATTTCCCAGTCCTCCTGTTACTGCGTGTTGTTTATCTTTCCCGCCGCGCACCTTTACGGACTTTTTGCTTTCCTCCCGCTTCCTCCTTTTTTCAGCACCGCTTGGGTAGCTTCGCTTCATTTTTACTCAGTCTACTACTCTGTACACTCACTTCTGTCTGTCAATCACTTCTTTTTCTCCGTCAGTTTTTTGGCACAGCCTTGTCACTTTCACAGATGCGCAGTAAGTGAGATAATGGAATAATCCAATGTAGTGAGGCGGGGGGGCCCCCTCCTGTCTGCGACACTAATGATTTGATGCCATTTTTCACATGGAGTTTTAGAAATATATAATAAAAAAATAAAATAAAAAACTTAAGCATAAGTTAATAGGGCATTTTGGGGGCCCCTAGGTAGCTCGGGGCCCAAGGCAATTGCCGACCTTCGCCTAATGGTAAAGTCCGCCCCTGATGCTTGCTAGAAAGTAGTTGCAAAACATTTAAGAATTCCGTTAATCTTCCAAAGGAAAACTGAGATATCGTAGGCTAATGAAACCTGAGAGATAAAACTTATATCCCTCTGATGAACGATTCACCAAAACTATTCACGTTTGAAAAAGTTAATTGCAAAAAACATTACCTAATCCATACGAATCGCGTGGTTTCCTCCAAGTCCTCTAAAGAAACACGATCGCTCCAGTTTAAATTTAGATTTCTAATCTAAATTATTAGAAATCTAATCACATTCAAGGAACGCACAGCAAGCTTCTTCTTCTTCTTCTTCTTCTTCTTTTTTTTTTATACTTTTTTATTGTGACATTATTCATATATTGCGATCATTCAATTAACATGTCAAAGTAAGCACAATATATTTTTCCCCCCTTTTCTTTTTTTTTTCTTTCCTTTTCCCACCTTTCCATCCCAGTGAATAAGAAATCAAATAAAGTAAAAAAAACATTAAAAAAAAATAAAAAAAAATAATAATAAGTAATTAACAGAAGGAAACGTATACATACACACATACATACCCACACTTCACGCACACATATATACCTATACATACATAAATAACCCAGACATACATCATATATACCCCCATATATTCATACTGTATATACATACGTACTGTATATACTTCTTAATATGTATATACTTCTTAATATGTATATACTTCTTCTTTTTTTTATTTTGCACAAACTATTTCTTGTGCATTACCGCCACCACTGGACTGGAGTAAGGAACGGGAGTTACTGACTATTCTGTACTGTTTTAAACAAACAAAATAAACATACAAAACAAACAAATAAACAAACAAAAACAATCAGATAAAGTATAGTTTATATCCTTTTAAAAAGGCCTGTACTTTTCAAAAAAGAAAGAAAGAAACCAAAAATTTCTCCTGAACTTCTTTCCAATAAGGTCTTAGTATCTAGAGACACTCGCTTTGCTTCCAGCTGATTAACACGCCTTTGCCTAGCCTGATTGTATTTATGGCAGTAAATTATTACATGCTCTACTGTTTCAGGTGTATGGCTCTGGCAATACTCACAATTTCCATCACCATGCTTTCTCATTAAGAACAGTGTACTATTCAGCTTTGTATGACCCAACCTCATCCTAGTCAGCACAATTTCTTCCTGTCTAGATCTGGTTGTGTGTGTGTCTTTTCCCACTTTCCCTTGTATCCTATATAGATGTCTTCCTGTGCACCCATTGGCCCAGATATGTTGCCACTTTTTAATGGTTTTAGCCTTAACTATACTTTTTATCTCTGCTTTACTGTATTTCACGTCTATATCTATATTGTTTTCCCCTGTTGCTCTCTTTGCATGTTCATCAGCCAGTTCGTTACCCTCCACTCCTATATGAGCTGGAACCCATAAGAATGTCACCCTCCTTCCTGATGCTTGCAGTCCATTTGCTAGCTGTAAAATTTCAATTAAAATATCTTCCCTTGATTCAGACTGAGAGTTCTGAATACTAATCAGTGCTGAACTAGAATCAGAGGCAATCACTGCCTGCAAACAATTATTCGACTCTAGCCACAAAAGTGCTAGCCATATGGCTACCAGTTCAGCAGCATACACTGCTAGGTCATCATTTATCCTTTTAGCCTTTACTATGCCCACCTCAGGGATTACATAAGCTACCCCTACTCTCTTCTCAATATTTTTAGACACATCTGTAAAAACCTTTACATACTGTTTTTTCTGTTATATAGTTTCTTACCCCATATTTATCCACTCCATCATTCTTCCTTTCCTCCAACAGTCCTAAATCAACCTTCAATCCCTCTAATATCCAAGGAGGCACTACTGGATATGCCACAGTTGGGCTGATGTTCAGAGAACCAATTCCCATATTATTCACCTTATCTTTTATAACCCATCCATAACTCTTAACTTTCATACTTTCTTTTTCCTGACATTCCCTTAACACTGTCTGAGACATGTGGTTCTCTTTATGCCCCTTGATATTTGCCCAGTATACCAGTGCTAGCTGGTCCCTCCTCAAATGCAGTGGCACCTCCCCCACCTCTACTTGAATTGCAGCTACTGGAGAAGTTTTAATTGCTCCACTAATTATCCTCATTGCTTGATTATGCATACCATCAATTTTGCTTAAACTTGTCTTGGAAGCTGATCCATATGCTATACAGCCATAGTCAAACACTGATCTCATTAGACCTGTATAGATGGTTTTTAATGCTGACCTTGTAGCCCCCCAATCTATCCCACACAGACATCTCATGACATTTAGTATCGTTTTACATTTATCTACCATCTTTTGGATGTGACATGCCCATGTCAACCTCTTATCGAACCAGACTCCCAGATATTTAAAGATCTCAACCCTCTCCAGTTCTTTACCTGACACCATTATTTTTAATTCTTGGCTAATTTTTTTCCTTGTAAAAAACATAACCTTAGTCTTCTCTATTGAGATCCTAAACCCCCATTGCACTCCCCATTGCTGAACTTCATTCACAGCATCTTGCATCTTACAATAAACTCAATGTTCCTCCCCTTCTTCCACATTGCACCATCATCCGCAAATAACGCTACTCCATCTATGCCTTGCACGTCTTTAAATATCTGGTCTATCATAATTACAAATAATAAAGGACTCACAATGCTTCCTTGAGGGGTACCATTTTCTACTCTAAAACTCTCACTTAGTTCCCCATCAATTCTAACTCTCAACGTTCTTTCAGATAAGGAAGCTCTAATCCACTGATACATCCGTCCCCTAATTCCCATCTGGTTTAATTTAATTAATAGTCCTTCTGTCCACATCATATCATAGGCTTTCTCTATGTCAAAAAATACTGCCACCACAGTCTCTTTATTCACTTGGGCCTTTCTTATTGCTTCCTCCAGGCATACCACTGGGTCCATAGTACCCCTTCCCCTTCTGAAGCCACTCTGGTACCATTGCAACCATCCTTTTGACTCTACCCAATACACCAGCCTATCATTTATCATTTTCTCCATTGTCTTTCCCATCTGCGATGTCAATGCTATAGGTCTATAACTACTTGGACTATGAGGGTCTTTCCCCGGCTTCCTAATTGGTACAATAATAGATTCCTTCCACTCTTTAGGGATGATTCCCTCCACCCATATCTTATTGTACAACTTCAACAGGACATCCTTCCCACTATCACTCAGGTTCTCTAACATAGAGTAGCATATATTGTCTTTCCCTGGAGCTGACTTTCCTAATTTCCTCAGTACTCTATTCAACTCTCCTTTTGTAAATGTCACATTCAGACTATCACTTTCCCCATCCCCATTCTCAATCACCCTTAGATTTTTAGACACAGTTTCTTCTCTCCCTTTTTTTTCTTCATTACTAAGGTTTTCTGAACTGTGTACTTTAGCTAATGTTTTTCCTATAATTTCTGCTTTCTCCTTACTAGAGGTTATACTGTCAACTCCATTAATCATCACAGGATACCCATATTCCCTACCATTTCCTTTCATTTTCCTAATCATCCCCCAAACCTTCTCTATTGGAGTTGTTCGTCCTAAAGAGTCGCAAAACTTCCTCCAGTACTCCCTTTTTGCTTTCCTGGCATTTTTCCTTACCATTGCTTGCGCTCTCTTGTACTCTATCAAATTCTGGAAATTGTGTGTTCTCTTAAGTAATCTAAATGTCTTGTTTCTTTCTTTAACAGCTTCCTTACACTCTCTTGACCACCATGGCACTATTTTATTCAAGCATCTGCTGCTGCTATAATGCTTGAACTTATTTCTCTAGTTAGCACTTCAATACTTTCACTTCCATCAACAAATGATAGCCATTCCTCACTTAGCTCTACAAACTTATCCCAGTCAGCTTTCTCTACAAACCACTTCTCTACTTTCACTTCATTCTCTTTCTCTATCTCCACACCTATTTGTACCTTTATAGGATAGTGATCACTACCCACTGTATTCCCTCTTGACACCTCCCATTCACATTTGTCCGCCACATTTCTAGTACCAAAGGTTAAGTCTATTGCTGACTCTGTCCCTCTAGACACATCTATCCTTGTACCAGATCCATCGTTAAGACAGATTAGCTCTTCCTCTTCTATAAATCCTTCCAATACATTACCATTTACGTCATCTTTATCACCCCATAAAGTGCTATGTGCATTAAAATCACCACACCAAATGACTCTGCCTTCCAAATCTTTCCAAATTTCCTCAAGCTGGCTGCTTTCTAACTGTTTACATGGGTTGTAAAAATTAATAACTTTAATATTACCCTCTTTTACCCACACTTCCACAGTGACATATTCCAATTCCCCTCCTTTCTTAATTTCACTGCACTGCAACCCTCTCTGTATAAAAGTTATAACACCTCCACCTTTATCATTCTCTCTGTCCCTTCTTACTGCATTATACCCTTTTATGATACAATCTAGCCTGGGAATTAACCATGTTTCTTGAACACAAATAATATTGGGCTTCTCCTTAACATCTTCCACATATTTCTTAAACTCCTGGCCATTCGCAATTAAGCTCCTGGCATTCCACTGGAGTATTGTTAACACCATTAAGAGGATCCAACCCATGACTGTGATTGTTGAGTTTCCTCAAGGGTTCCTCTAATATTTTCCCACTGTAACCCTTTCACATCCAAATACTTCTCAGCAGTTTTTACTATAATCTTAATCCTTTCAGTCCTACTAGTCGTCTGGGCTGAGCAATTAATGATTTCTGCCATGAAAAGCACAAAGCCTATTTTGCTCACTATCAAAGTTTCTTCCTGAATCCTGTCACACTTTACACATCCATCATTGTCTTTACTCTTGTTTACTGCATTTGGTAATGTCTTTGGTACTTTCCTGGCTGCTTCAGCATACGTGATTTCCTGACACGCTTTAACCTTCTGCACTTCTTGCATTCTCTTGTACACCTCACACCCACCATATGCAGCACTATGATCCCCACCACAATTGCAGCATTTTTTCCTTGCCCCTTCTTCACATTCATCATATTTGTGTTCACCGCCACATTTACTGCACCTTATTTTCCCTCTACACGCTGCTGCCACATGCCCAAATCGTTGGCAGTTGAAGCACCTTAAAGGGGGTGGTATGTACATCTTAACCTCGTAGCTCATGTACCCTATAAAAACTTTCTCTGGAAGTCTTTCTTCCTCAAAGGTAAGCAGAACTGAGAGACTATCACATACTACACCCTCCCTTTTTGTTTTTAATCTTTTCGCCTCGCTCACCTTTACATTTTTTATGTTTGCACACATTCCTTCCATTGACTCCTTCTCAGGTATTCCTGTTATTACTCCTCTAATTCTGCTTTGAACTTTCACCCCTTTTACTTTCTGTCCATTTAATGCATTTACCCTGACTGCCTTCTTTTGCTGATCCTCATCCTTACACTCCACCAACAATGATCCATTCCTTAATTTTTTCACACTAATTACATCCCCAATTTCCTTATATATGGCTTTCGAAAGTTGTATAGGACTCCATACATCAAAAGTCGCTCCCTCCTGCACCAGTGTGATAAATACCTTAAACTCTGTTCCTTTTTCCCTATCTTTTACCTCAGAATAATCATCTGGCATTTGCAATGGCTTGTTTTTCTTCCGCTTATTTCCACTCACACTCGCACCCTCAACATCCATCATCACTTCCTACTCCGTCCTTCCTTCAGTCCCACGTGGTGCGGCACATGCGACCTATGGCCGTTGGTTGCGTGAGAAGATCAGAACCCACGCGCCTCGACAAACAACAAGCGGACCTCCTCCGTGCGTCCCAGATTGAAACCTGCAGCAAGCCAAAGAGCTTCGACTACGGAAATCTCGCAATCAACAAGAACAACTGATCGCTCTTTCTTTCCAAATGGCTGATTCCGCACAGCAAGCTCTGAGTGAGGTGTGAGCTCATTATTATCACAAGAACCAATCACAGCCGTTCAACGGCTCTGGAACCAATCAGGATTAGTCACGTGTGTTATTCGTATTTTTCAAATTTAAACAAGTACAACATATTTTTGGACAACATTTAAACGTCTTTGGAAAATGTATCTATGATGCATTTAAAATAATATGATGTTGATATCCTTGTGGGAATTTCAGTAGTAAAAACATAATGTAATGGACAACAGCCCTTTACAAGTATAGCCTACAAACAAGTAAAAGTGAACAACATTCATTTAAAGTGCTTATTGCAATGCTTAATAATAGTTGACAAATGTTTATAATTCATTAGAAGTTGGTACATTATACAAAAATCTAAAATATTAAAATCATAAATATTACAAATATATTGCAGTAGGTCTAAGTGTTTAAAGTACTTTAAACACACTAAAAGCTTAATCATTTTGCTATGTTCTTACACAAGTTACACAAATGTACTTTAAGTAGTAGTTCAACATAAGTATATTTTCTTTAAATACACTAAAACTTCACACAAATGGTATGATTGTTTAGCATATTTCTTAAAAATTTAACTAAGCATATATTTATTACCAATATACTTATTGTGCAATTTTTAGAAATATATTAAAAGTATGCTTGTGTTTAGCATATTTCTTAAAAGTATAATTAAGCATATATTTATTACCAATGTACTTCTAGTGCATTTGTTAGAAATATATTAAAATTATGCTTGTGTTTAGCATATTTATTTAAAGTATAATTAAGCATATATTTATTACCAATGTACTTCTAGTATACTTTTTAGAAACATATTAAAATGCAATTCAATGTATTTTTAATGCACTTCAAATAAGCATGTTGGTAATACAAATGTATTATAAACATACTATTTGTATTTCAAGTATATTTTTAATACATTTAATACTACGTCTTTTTCACCTGGGAGGCACTGTTGCTGTGCGAATGAGCGGCCGGAGCGGGTCAAGGGCTTTCTGTTAGAGCGGTGTCGTGTTAGCGGCCCCTAAGTTAAGAACTAATGATCTTTACAATGGAAGTGAATCAGTCAAAACTAACTTTAGCTGAACAATAACTTTATTCTAGAGCTGCTGTAAAGCCAAAACAATCTCTGTTACTGTAATCTCCTATTATCACTGTAAAGCTGCTTTGAAACAGTCCATATTGTTAAAGGCGCTGTATAAATGAAGGTGACTTGACACAAACACTCTCAGGTACTTTTTATTATCACAGAATGACACAAAACAAAGTTTTTAAGATTTAAGATTTTATTAGTATCATTCGTAATCAAAACGGCCCCTGACTCTTAATACAGAATTAATTTTGCCATGTTTTCTCTAGATTTAAATGATATTTTCAGCAAGCAAGATACAGCTGTTGGGTTAAAGTATCAGATGTGTTTATTTCAAGTGTGCTGCATTTAGAAATCTCACAATAACAGCAACATTAATGACTGATAATTGCAACCTCTATCAAACACATGGATTTTCAAAACTTTTAACTGATTATATTTTAATTTCTTAACGTCTTCCAAACACCATGACAAAAAGTGCAAGCTGGAAAACATGCATATTTACGACAGTAAAATAATTTTGGTGAATATTCATCACTTCATCAAATTATAAACATAAACGTTTTTCAAGGCAAACTTTGATGACCAGAAAGTTTGAAGAAGTTTTAAGAGATTGAAATTTGAAGGTTTTCATTTTAAAGTAGTTTGAAGTTTAAAGCTTAAAGTTAAGGATTTGAAAGCAATAAAGTCTAACAGAAAATAGACAGATCGATAGGGTGCTAGGGTGTTTAACACACTGCAAACATGCTTTTAGCACACTGGTAACAGGTTTCTTGGATGATTGCGAACAGGTTTCTAGTATAAATTAACAAAGCTATCTTTTGACATGTTTGTAACATGATTTGACATATTGCTAGCATGTTTCTACATGAATTATCACATTGTTAACATGATATAGCATGTTGCTAGCATGTTTCAAACTTGATTTAACACATTGCTACTATGTTTTAGCATGTTTCTAGGATCAATTATCATGTTGGTAACATGTTTTAACATTGCTAGCATGATATAACATGTTGCTAGCATGTTTCTAATGTGATTTAACGTTGTTAGTCTGTTTTTATCACAAATTATCACGTTGCTAGCCTGTTTTTTATCACAAATTATCACGTTGCTAGTGTGTTGGTAGAATGAATTAGCAAATTGCACAATGTTTTAACTTGTTACTAGCATGTTTCTATTATGAATTAACACAATGCAATTTTTTTAGCATGCTTCTAACATTGATTTGCACATTTGTTAGCATATTTTAACATATGGGTTTGGCCTACAAAAATACATATTGCTGGAAAAAGTCCAATAAAACCTGGTAATTTTGGGTAAGTGTTTGTAGGGCCCTCATGGTTTGTTGTATCCGCTGTTCTCCTGTGTGTTTCTCTGAGGACGTCCCATCAGGCTCTCCATGGCGGTCGGAGGCCTGCAGGTGGCGCTGCTGTTCTTCTGTGAGGCTTCGCTCAAGCTGGAGGCGTCCAGAGACGGAGAAATCTGAGATCCATGACTGTTATCCGTCACGCTGAGAGACTCCAAACCCCAGGATTCTCCTTCTGTCTTCTGCGAGGTGTTCTCTCCATCCTTATCATCCGCTTTGGCTTTCTTCTGCAGAGGAATAATGAGAGAGGTTCAGTTAAAATATACAACCATCTCACATTAATGAACAAACTCATGCATTAGTGTGAGAAGCCATGGCAGATTTCATGAAAATAATCCCGTCTTCAGACCAACATTATTGGTTACAACAAGGTCCTTTTAGTTCATGTTTGCTAATAATTTCTGAATATTGAGAGCAACTTATTCACAGTCTTATTCAGGTTAACCCGGCGTTAGTTATCACAGGGTTAAATGATGTCTCAAATGGAAAAAAACTGTGTTCACAAACCTTATTCTTCCTTTTCTTATGTTTCCTCTTCTTCTTCTTCTTCTCATCATCACTGTCGGAAGATGACGAGGAGCTACTTGATGATGAAGATGAATCCTTTATGAAGCAAGAAAAGAGCAGTGAGTGTTTTTCACATTCATCTGTGCAGTAAATCTACAGAACTGAATCTGACCTTCACTTGTTTCCTCTTCTTCTTCTTCTTCTTCTTCTTCTTTTTCTTCTTCTTCTTGTCATCCTCACTGTCAGATGACGATGAAGAGCTACTCGATGATGAAGATGAATCCTTAAACAGTAAAAGAAAAGGCTTGTATTTTACTTCGATGAAACGGTAAAAAGTATTTGAGGAAAACCCCGAAAATTAAATAAATAATACTTTTACTATCTATGAAGCCCCGCACATGACATGCGGGAAAAATATGAACAGTATCTCATATTCAGTATATCAATCCCTCGTTTTACTAAATCATGGCCACGATATAATAATTAATTTCCTTTTTTATGTAAATCAAAAAGAGGGAAGGAATTATTATATTGTGCGCATGATTTACTTAAAATGGGGAAAAAATTATTAAATCATGGCCAAGATTTACTAAAACAAGTGAACGAATTTGATGCATTTACTAATGTTAACTTTCTTTTCACATGCATGTGTGAAATTACAGTAAACTATATATTTTAAATGAATCTGACCTTCACTTTCTTCTTTTTCTTCTTCTTCTTCTTCTTCTTCTTCTTCTGCTTCTTCTTCTTCATGTCATCATCGCTATCGGATGACGAAGAGGAGCTGGAATCCTGCTGGGAAAAACAGCATGCCAACATGGTTTATTAAAGCAATAATACCCTCAGAGTCACCAGAATTTAATAACTACAACTCTATTCTTGTCGAACCAATTCACACTGAATTTCCTGTTCCACTCAAATACATCAGATAAAAACCCATGTAAAAACAAACAGCATTTTATGTCAACTTCACAAAAATAATAAACCAATAATCAACCACAAAATCAACGGTAATACCTATTCAGTGATATATCATTAGTTTAACTGTAGGATGTTTTCAGTTCAGAATAAAGCAGAATTTAACAGATCATCGACTATTTTACATCAGTCAGCCTTTACTGTCTCTATTTGTTAATTTTGCGTATGTAACTTATGAACCAGCCCATCAATAAATCATGATTTAGTAGCTTAGATGTAGTTAGCAGTTAGGATGACGCTTAAATCTTACTTTATCCTCCTTTTTCTTGCGTTTTTTCTTCTTCTTCTTAATAACTACAACTCTATTCTTGTCGAACCAATTCACACTGAATTTCCTGTTCCACTCAAATACATCAGATAAAAACCCATGTAAAAACAAACAGCATTTTATGTCAACTTCACAAAAATAATAAACCAATAATCAACCACAAAATCAACGGTAATACCTATTCAGTGATATATCATTAGTTTAACTGTAGGATGTTTTCAGTTCAGAATAAAGCAGAATTTAACAGATCATCGACTATTTTACATCAGTCAGCCTTTACTGTCTCTATTTGTTAATTTTGCGTATGTAACTTATGAACCAGCCCATCAATAAATCATGATTTAGTAGCTTAGATGTAGTTAGCAGTTAGGATGACGCTTAAATCTTACTTTATCCTCCTTTTTCTTGCGTTTTTTCTTCTTCTTCTTCTTCTTCTTCTTCTTCTTCTTCTTCTTCTTCTCATGGTCACTGTCCAAACTACATTCCTTCTGAGAGACAGAGATGTCAGATGTAATGAGTTTAGAGCATAAAAATGATGATTAGCAAAGTTCTGATTAATTAAAGGCAGGGTAGGCAGGTTTTTTCTATTGGTCTTTATATACCAATACATAATTAAAATGTAAGTACTCTGAAAAGGAGAGTATAAAAATCGAGTGTCTGTAGTCCTCGCAGTGCTGCAATAAACACAGCTACTTATTTCCATTCATTTCGTGTAAGATTCATAACATATACGGTGTTTTGCATGTAAGAGCTTCCACGATGAAAGCATTGCTGGCTCTGACGAGGACTACACTATATTGACTCTCGTCTGACTTCTTGCTTTATCCAAAGACTTTTTGGTCATAGCCTTTTCGAATACTGTCTTCCTTTTTTTGCCTTGTTTGCCTTCGCTGACTGTATATGCAGGTACTGGGGATTTTGACAGTCGATATGCATGTGCCACTGGCGATGGCAGTTCAACATTTTTACCCTTTGGCATAATTTCATTGTGGCCTTTTTTCTATTTTTGTATGAGAGCTGCTTTCTGTATTGTTTTGTTTTCACATCAATATGCTGTGAACAGATCTGTTATATGACGTTATACGTAGGTTTACTGTACTGCCTATGGAATGCTATGGACATTTTAGAACTGCCAATAACAACCAAAGGTAATCGGTATGTACTGGTAGTTGAGGATTATTTCACGAAGTTTATTAATCTATATGCTTTGACTAATCAATCTGCACAAACTGTCGCACATTGCCTGTTTGCGGACTACATTTTAATACATGGCATTCCCGAAACTTTACATTCAGATCAGGGCCGACAGTTCGAATCAGAGGTGGTCCTGACCCTATGTAAATTGCTCAACATAAAGAAAACGCGCACCACTCCCTACCACCCGGCCTCGGACGGCATGGTGGAGCGTTTTAACAGGACGTTAATTGATCAAATTGCTAAGATACTCTTGTCATGTGGGGGCGAATGGGACGATTATATCAAACAGGTTGCATTTGCGTACAACTCCTCAAATCATTCTAGTACCAAGTTCTCGCCATACTTCCTGGTCCATGGACGGGAACCAAGGATGCCCACTGACTGTTTACTGGCCACCCGTACACTTGACTGTGATGTTGCAAAGTCTCATGCTGACTTCGTATCCACTTTGCTGGCAAAGCTACAAGACGCTTTCAGGAGTGCTAGAATGTACAGTGAAGTGGTGCATGATCGGCAGAAGCTGTACCATGATTCAGACCTCAGACACCAGCCCTATACAGTCGGCGCCATGGTGTGGCTCCATAACCCTGTGGAGAGCCGCATGAAGCTGGCACCTCACTGGAAAGGACCTTTTCAGATTGTGCAGGTCTTAGAGTCTGGTGGAGAGCCTGGTCTGATGTACCGGATCGTTAGCCCTATAGACTCAGATGAACGAGGACAGGTTGTGCATTACAATAGGTTGAGACCTTATACATTGCCTGGTCCCACACTATCTTCTACTGAGAGACTGTCGTTAGTTCCTGATTCTTTGTCTGATTCCCCTTCTAAGGGGCCTGAAATATTGGGGGGAGTGAAGTGCAGGTCACCTCAAAAGGATTTTGTACTGTACTGAGGTTCATTGTTGTATTGTACCTGTTCATTGTTGTGAAAAAAATTTGAACAAAGTAAAAACTGTATAAGTGATAATTGTAATTTCATAGTGTGCAAACTGTGTACATGGGTTTGAGTATTATACATGTTGATGTGTATTATTCCTGTTTCTGTTTTCTGTTCTATCCCTTGTTGTTTGGTAGATAAACGGGGACGTTTATTTTAGGGGGATGGGACGTATGTAACAGATTAAAGTCTGAATAGAAGTTAAGGCTATAGGAATGTTGAGTTTATGTGTGTGTAACACATTCTGTCCTTTGGGACTTGCCGTAGGCAAGAGAGAGATGGGCATGCGCATAAGATGACCAGCGTTTTGACGCGGGAAAGAATAAAGAAGTGTGTACCGTTCATGGAACTTCTGTGTCTCGTTTTCATTATTTTATTATCCCAAAAGTGTTTAGGCGAACCCAATACAAAAGCTCGGTTACACCTGTTATACTCGTCAACATGGCGGTAACGAACTTTACCACGGTAAACTGCGCTAATGTTTTATTTTACAGACTTTGTTGTCGAGTTAAAATACACCAACGAGCAACGCTTAACGTTAGTTTACATCAACAATAAATTAACTAATGTGAAATTCTGTTTATGTAGATAATGTTGGCCTACTGATGAGAAAATAACATTGCATGTTAGCTAAGTTTTAGGCTATTTGGCTAGCTGCCACCTTTCTAGTTTTAGCACTAGTTTGCAAACTATAACATATTAAATATTAAACTATAACATATTATATATTAAACATATATTATATATTATAACATATTTTAATGGAATTTAATATTTACTTCCATTTTTGTATGTGTTTAAAGGCAACTGCAACAAGATTCCGGAGATAAGTTAACGTTAGGCCATTTGTGATATATTTTGACATAAGTTTGCTGAAATGATTAGCAATATGTGATAAGTGCTTTGGAGCCACTGGTGCAGACTAGGTAGCATACAATATCTTATAAAATCTCTATAAAATTGGCTAACTTTATATCAAATAAGTGACCTTTGCATCATGTCTAACTTTATATTTATTACACAGCAAATGAACCAATCAGAAGATGGACCATTTTCTATGTTCAGTCTCACCAGATTAAATGTATCCAAGGTAAGCACTGCAGTAAAACTCTCACTAATTCATTCATACCAAATCTAGTATTCTAAACAACTTAAGTTTATATTTTTGCATTATTTTTATATTTTATTAGGCAGAAGACTCTACCATTGCAGTCCCACCTGAACAGGAAGGTCCTAATGCAGCGCACAGGTGGGTTAACTACTGTAGGAAGGAGAACGATCATCACTCAGTGATTTCTTGCATGTGTCTTACTGTGTATTTGTCTCAAACAGGGACCCCTTCACTGCAGATGAGCTGAAATGGGCTAAATCATCGATGTCAGTCTTTCTCTCTATGGATCTCAGCATTTTTGGACAGAATTTAGGATTTGTAAGTATTAAAATTTAATCTGGAATAATTTAATTTAGTTCAGTTGAAATGTTTGCATATGCTATTGACAAAAGCTGTTTACAAATATATATTCTTAAGTTATTGTAAAAATAATAATAAAAATGTAAAAAATGAAGGTTAAAAATATTTTGACACTAATATTTTCTCTCTCTCTCTCTCTCTCTCTCTCTCTCTCTCTCTCTCGCATATAGTGTTGGAACCGGGATCTCCTCTGAAGGATTGAGCACATTTGTGTTTGTGGACATGCATACAGACCAGGGAACATTCTGATGTTGTCAGTCAAGTTCTGAACAGGAACCAATCATTGGAGAAGTTCATTTATTCGCAAAGGTGGACAAAAACATTGTGTTGACTTTTTAAAGATTATTTTGATGATGATTTTTACTCGTAGAAGTAGGCTGAGGGGTAGACAGTCAGACAATGGTAATAATAAGAAATGTTTCTTGAGCATCAAAGAGACTTCTTTCAAAAACATTAAGACACTTAAATACTTCTTTTGGCCACCAGTGTACATGAATCCAACACATTTTTGTAAATAAGTGAAATTATTTTGAAGGTGGGGTTATGTGTCATGTATCGTGAAAAGAACTCTGTTTTGTCCTGTGTTGGACATTTCCTTTTTGACTGCTTAAAAATGTATTTATATTTTGCAGTTTTATGAACGTAATGGTTGATATTTCATTTTAATACTTGTATAAGCTAAACAACCAATGACTCTACATTCATTTTGTCAAATGCTAACGTTTTGTTCATGGTTTTATGTATGATTTTAACAATGTGTGCAGTGAAGGACAGCACATAATGTGTTAATTTAACACGTTTACACATCTTTGTGCTAACCTTTCTGACATATTTACTTTGTTAAAATCATTAACACAATGAATGAGTTAAAATTAACACAAAAAACGTTGTCCCTAAACTCACCCATTAATGTGTAAAAATTTCACACATCATTTCCAGCATTGGCAGACTGTTTATTTTGTGATATATATGAAATGTTTTAAATAAAAAAATGGTATTTTGTAATAACTTTGTCTAATTGGTTTGTATGTTATTAGTATTTATGTAGGATAAAAATAAAATTAATTATATATCAAAATTATGAAATCTAATTTAGTACAAATAAAAAAATAATTACAGTAGTGTACTGATTAGCTTTGTTTTTACAGTAATGCACTGTATTACACAATTAAACGGTAATGTACTGTAAATCTTAATTACAGTAACTTACTGGCAACAGTGTTACTGTAAAAACCCTTGAAAAGTCTAACAGTGTGCTTTCTGTATTGTTTTGTTTTCACATCAATATGCTGTGAACAGATCTGTTATATGACGTTATACGTAGGTTTACTGTACTACCCTCCACAGTCACAGTGTGTATCAGTGCAGTGCCAGTCACTAAAAGTGACATTTTGACTGTGCTCTCTGCAGATGTTCATTCACTTCTTTAGTATAACCTGTTTTTGATTGATATACAGCAACAATTTCAAGTCATAAGTCTTAGACTCTTTATTATTTATTTGTGTATAAGAGCAGCTTTGTTTGTTACTAATTATTCAGAATATGCGAGTCCAACACGCATTATTTTTGTATGAAAGCTGTTTGTGATTTTGCTACAGCAAAATGTTTATTTAGTTTTTTGTCTGAAGGATTATATTGCTCATACTACAAGTATGCTGCTAGTACAGGCACACATTTATTTTCCTGTTGGTTCTTTGCAATGTTGGGTCATATGCTGGCAAATGTAACTTTACAGTTGACTTGCCAAATCACTTCCATTTGTTTTATTAATAAAAAGATATTGCATGTGATATTGATAGTGCACGCCATCAGCATTCTCACAGGTTCATATTTTGTTCATATATTTTGTTCATATACATATTTTGTTCATATCATGTTCATATACAGGTTCATATCTCACAGGTTCATATTTCATATTTTATGGTTTGCGTTCTCGAGCCACCAGGCACTGTTTTGTGCGAATGAGCGGCCGGATCGCATTAGGGGTTTTCTGTTAGAGCAGTGTCGTGTTAGCGGCCCCTAAGTTAATAACTAATAATCATTGCGACGGAAGTGAATCAATCAAAACTAACTTTATCTGGACAATAACTTTATTCTAGAGCTGCTGTAAAGCCAAAACAATCTCTGTTACTGTAATCTCCTATTATCACTGTAAAGCTGCTTTGAAACAGTTTAAATTGTTAAAAGCGCTATAAATGAAGGTGACTTGACTTATGACGTTTGTATTTTGTTCAATTTACTTCTTCATTTGCAAGCAATTCATTTGTATCATCATCATCATCATCATCATGACCAGTCTCATTCTTGTTAGGACAGGAATGCAGAAGAGGAAGAACACAGAGGAATTGTTATGCAGGGAAAGCATGCAAGAAAAGGTAAGTCATTTAAATTTGGTTTAAGTTTTTTACATGTCAGTCTAGTGATATATGATTATGCATCACCTGTTCAATGCACTCCACAGTGGGAGACTGAAGAAGCTGTAAGCAGTCGTCTGTCACACAGTTTTTGGGTCTATAATTGAAATATATAAAGTGACCACTTTGGTAATGAATTTATCAGATGTGTTCATTGTTTAGCTAAGATCCAGTAAAATATTTTTAAACAAGGGAGTATTTATTTTTTCTTCAAGCACATCAATTAATTTTTAGTCTCTACTTTTGACAGACACATTTAAATGTTGTATTTGTTATTTTCGCTCTGAGCTGTGTCTGCCATTGTTTAATTTGACCCCAAATAGATCTTTATTTTCCCAAATCTCCAGGATTTTTCCCAGCTGATGCTGTTCTTCAGGGATTCCGGGGCGGATGATGCTGGAAGAGGAGAGTGGTCTCCTCCACCATTTGGTGTCTTTCAGGCATCTACAAAAATCACAATGTGGTTTGCTGTTTGTAGAGAAAAGCATATAATTACCAGGTTTATTTCCACATTTGCACCTGGAGTTCAAAATATCAAAGAGTCGATCCGTTTCCTCTAAAAATCTGGCAGTGTGTAAAGCTTCCTCTGAAGTTTCTGATGATGGACCATGGTCTGAATACCTGTGTTGTGGATGAAGCTGAAACAGTAGTTTAACAACTGTGATACCTGTGTGTTATTTGTTCTGTTTTGTTATCGAGGTTGCATGATGTATAGACTGGTGGCCGGTTTCACCCTCATATTTGTGAAAGTATGCAGGTTAAAGTGCTTCTCAGTTCAGTTTGGAGCCATCCGGATGGCACTTCTACAGTCTTGATTAAAGAAGTCCTCAGGGTGTCGCTTCATGGCCTCCAATGAGGTAAGGATTTTATGAGAAAAAAATGACATTTCGCTTTTCGCAATTAACGCTTACACTTTATTTTCCAGTGTCCGTGTTAGTGTAATTCTACATTTAAATGTTCAGTAGTAACAATTAACTACATGTACTTACTATCCACTTTTTTCCTACACCCCATGATGCTTTGCACGATTATGATTATGGCTGTAACTTCTGTTAAACTGTAAACAATCAGTGAAAGGCTCGCTCTATGTACGCAATAATAAATAACTGTGTACAATAGTGACATTACACTACACTTCAACCAACAAACAATAAAAGGAAACTTAAAATTGTAAAAGCATTAAAATTATTTACAACAGACCATGAATTACCCCAAAAGCTTGATTATTTTGTGCAGCAATATTATGGACGTGTTAAATATCACTGTAATAATATATGCCTATTTATGTAACATATGTTGCCTTAATCAAAAAATGTTTAAGTTTAGCACTGAGTGATAGTATTTCAAAATGCTTTCTGTCATTTTGACAGATTACAAATATTGTATTTACTTGCTTTAAAAACATTATGGAGAGACTGGACGATTACACTTGAATTACTTATGAATGTTTAAATTTTACTTCTAATATTTGTTAAACGAGCTTAAATGTAGGCAATATTTATTGAAAAATTATATACAATATGATATACTGTAAAATATGATAAAACATTAAGGTATCATGCAAACCAGTGGTTGTGTGGGGTATTTTTTAAAAGTTTAGAGGATTTAAGTTAATCCGTAAACATTAATTCATGTATGAAGTAAAAAAATAAATAAGCTAGTATTATAGTAAAAACAAATTAACCCATTGTGCTTGGTTAAATAAACAACCCAATTAGTGGGTAAAATTAACCCAACATGTGTTCTGTCTTATATTTACCCAGCCCTTGGGTTGTTTTTAACCCAGTGCTTTTTAGAGTGTATAGATTGACTCGATTACGCCGGCTGGACTAAAAGCAGACTGCACAACCCGTCCAATTTAGAGCTAAATCGTGACTACAGATCGACCATGTCATGAAATGACACTATGTCTTGTAGATATTATTGACATTGCGAACATGATGACATCATCCATCTCATGCGCTGCCTGGCCAAAAACTACAATGAATCAGTTTTGTCTCTAAGTGGGCTACAAATAGTAAATCATGACTACGCACAGAACATGTCAACGAAATTAAACCAAACAGCTTGTAATCACTGTTGACTTTGCTTACATGCTTACAAGTTATTTTGGAAAAAACGACAAGTAACCAAATTCAAGTTTATTTTGGATAGACGTGGGTTCCTCATAGCCGGACTATATCGGGTCTATAGTTAAAGGAGAAGTTCACTTTCAAAAAAACTTTTGCTGATAATTTACTCACCCCCATGTCATCCAAGATGTCCATGTCTTTCTTTCTTCAGTCGCAAAGAAATTAAGGTTTTTGATGAAAACATTCCAGGATTTCCCCCCATGAAATGGATTCTATTGGGACCCAAACGGTAGAAGGTCCAAATGACAGTTTAAGTGCAGCTTCAAAGGGCTTTAAACGATACCAGACGATGAATAAGGGTCTTATCTAGCGAAACGATCGGTCATTTCCAAAATAAATAAAAAAGTTTAAGTTTTATAAGCACAAACGCTCGCCTTGCTCTGTTCTGTGATGCGCGTTCGTGACGTCACGTAATACGCAATTACGTTGAAAAGGTCACGCTTGACGTGTTTACAAATGTGCAGAAGGAGGACCATATACACATTTTCAAATGTATTTGTGTCAGTTTATCGTTTAAAATGCCCATTTCGTGTGCGTATCCTGGGTGTTTTAATATTAAAAAGCCAAAAAGAACATTTTCTTCAGGACAGAAATTTTTCAAGCGTGACCTTTTCAACGTAATTGCGTATTACGTGACGTCACGAACGCGCATCACAGAACAGAGCAAGGCGAACATTTGTGCTTATAAAACTTAAACTTTTTTATTTATTTTGGAAATGACCGATCATTTCGCTAGATAAGACCCTTATTCATCATCTGGTATCGTTTAAAGCCCTTTGAAGCTGCACTTAAACTGTCATTTGGACCTTCTACCGTTTGGGTCCCAATAGAATCCATTACATGGGGGGAAATCCTGGAATGTTTTCATCAAAAACCTTAATTTCTTTGCGACTGAAGAAAGAAAGACATGGACATCTTGGATGACATGGGGGTGAGTAAATTATCAGCAAAAGTTTTTTTTGAAAGTGAACTTCTCCTTTAACCCAGACGGTGAAATGACGGCTATTGTGTGCTGGATGTTCTCTGCTTTTCTTCCTGATGTCTGTGGTCTCTTTACCAATCTCTGTCTGCGGTTCTGCTTCTGCCGAACGGGCCTGAGCTTCTCTCTCTGTGTGTCGATGCCAAGCCCGGGACCTTCGACTCCTGACGTACCTCACAAGTTTATCGACCCAGAGTTATTTCCAGTTCTGCGTCCACAAAGAGTGTTGTGTATACGACAGACTGCTTTTGTTCTCTTCAAGCAATAAAGTTTGTTTCTAAACCTGCTGTTTCTCCTGACAGTTTCCACTGACTTAAAGATCTTTTACGATTGATTTATCAGGAA
The DNA here is from genome assembly GCF_963993115.1 of Abramis brama. Taxonomy (NCBI): domain Eukaryota; kingdom Metazoa; phylum Chordata; class Actinopteri; order Cypriniformes; family Leuciscidae; genus Abramis; species Abramis brama. Next base: position 3,262,767 of record NC_139972.1, read on the forward strand.
CTCTGCGTTCTGCAGAAAAATAAATGAAAGAAAAAACTGAACAAATGAAGACAAGGATGAGCTAGTAAAAAGAATTAATGAACAAGCCAAAGAGAACAAAAGAATATACAAAACAGAAATAATGAGGAAAAATGTATGAAGAAATAAAAAACCAGTGGAAGAAAGAATACATTAACAAACTAAAGAGAAAAGAGAGAAAAACACAATCGAATCAAACAAACAATATAAAAACAAAGTAAAAGATAAAAACAAACTGAAAAAAACGCGAGTGCTTTTACGCAATTTTACATAACTAGTGCAAAATGCCTGTGCAAAAGTTTTTAAGTATGTTTTTAGTAATTGTTGGTTTGGTGTGTTTGAGTGCACATTGTTACAATTACACAGCAAAAGTTCAGTGACATTTTTATTTGTGCATGGTAGAAAGCACACAGTGAACTCGAGAAAACGCTATGCTTGAGCAAACAGTTTGTGCATAGGCAACTACAAATGATGCCTGTGAAAGAGACTGTGAACGCATAAGGATATGTTTAGTTGGTGAATAGCATTTACAGTAGCGATAGCGTTAAGCGCACCAGAATGAAATATAATATTCAGAAGTAAACAGCATAGCTGACTTATAGATTCAGTTTACATCCACAAATGAAAGTCATTTTGAGAAAACGGATTTGACCAATTTGACTTTTCTCTCATACTCCAAGTCCGAAATCTCCACTTCAGTAGCACCTATATACACCAAACTCTCCAGTCTTGTACCTAGTTATATTATGAAGACATGTACAGAGGGATTTGTAAATATATTATTCCTAGCCTGATTTATATAACATTTTATTCCAAAAAACATGGCGAAAATCATTTTTTTAAGGCTATTGACAGTATTTTCTGATTTACAGGATAACAAAAGTAGATATCCATAAATCCCTCTGTAATTTTTTTCCCATCTAATATGTGAACACAATGAAAAAATCATTTTTAACCTGGCTTTATCCAATACTCAGATTTTGTTTTTTAAAAGATATGCAAATTAGCACATATTTAATTAGATATTGCCTAATTTGCATATTTAAAAATTAAAAATTAAATTACAGAAAACTTGTAATACATTTTTTTCTCATCTTAATATAGGTAATCAACTGGGAAAGTTTCATGGTGATATCTGCTAGTTAAAAATTTGACCCTATTCACCTGTAGTGTCTGGCCTTAAACCGATTTAGTAAGTTTTGTTTTGTAATTGTTCAATAAAACCATTTTTATGTGGTTTTTGTATGGACTTGAAGTCATTTTTACTCAAAACTAATGACTGGGATAGATTCGGCACCCCTAAAAACCCCTAGTTAGACATCTCAAAAGGTAATATTAAAAAAAAAAAAAAAAAATTCATTATTTTTACCCAGGCCGTCTGGGCACCCCAACTTTGATTGCCTCTCCAGGCGTTTCCCCGAGGATTTGGCCGTGGATAAATTGGGAGGTGTTAGACACCTATAGGAACACATGGTAAAAAAAAGCTATTGGTAAGAATTTTTTTTGCAGATTGGCAAAAAAAAATCCTAACTTTCCCTAACTAAATGGATTTATCACGTTCTGGAACCAAACTATAATATTCAGAAGTAAACAGTGTAGCTGACTGAGTGTTTATGTCAGAATGTTTATTTTTAAACCACAGCCTTCTTGGGGCTTCTTTGACCGAAACAACCCACTAATGTCAGAATGTTTATTTTTAAACCACAACCTTTTAAAAATGATATATTTAACGATATCTTTTGCATTTCTCACCCAAACAACGTCAAACTTGGCACTGCACTTACTCGTGCCCGTGGCAAGACACCTGTCGAGTTTGAAATCAATCGGACTAACGGTTCGAGAGATATGAGAGTAACAGACACACACAGACAGACAGACAGACGTTTCTGTAATTTATAGATAGATTCACCACTTTATTTACAATATCTTCAACGCGCGTTCACGCAACAACGCAGGCTCCTCTCACACACACTCATACTTCGTGTCGTGGTGCTCTCGTGAACGCGCGTCTATGTTCACCGCTCTCTCTCTCTCTCTCTCTCTCTCTCTCTGCAAAATAAAGTGAAAGAAAGTTCTCCTGTCGCCTGAAAAATATGAATACGACACGAAAAAAAAAAAAACAGCATCAAAGTTTTTATCAACGTTTATAAAATATCCGTGTATCTTTATGATGTTAAAGCTGAAGGATTTGAGAACCTGTACAATTGTAAAAGTTTGATCAAGGTGAGTGTTCGTGTGTTTTGTGAGTGACTTCCATATATTAATATGAATATCTAGAGGACATTTTAAGTAATTGTTTGTTTGATATGAAGGGTTTCTTTCACTTCAATGTTTCTTTTGTGTTGATCGTGATTCTTCGAAGTTTAACAGACAAATGCCAACAAACACGTTTTTTTATTGGATCCGTGTCTGTCGTGATGCTCTCGTAAACGCGCGTCTCTTTCTCTCTCGTCACACACATAAAGAGAATGTAAAGTAAGGTAATGTAAGTACTGTTGCTGCCGCCATTTTGAGCAGGAAAAATACGAATACGACACAGGAAAAAACAGTATCAAAGTTTTTTTTATTAATGTTTAAGAAGGAATTTCCATGTATCTTTTTGGCGTTAAAGCTGGAGGACTTTTGTGTTTGGTGGGTCGGGATTTTATTTTTATTTTCACCCTACTAAACATGTGCAATTTAGTGTGTGAATATTTCTTCATTCAGAGTCAGTGGAGGAGATCAAACTCATCAGATTCTCCTGTATCTTCATCATGGCTGATTCACAAGGATCCAGAGAAGGAGATTTTCCTCCAGGATGCAGGTACTTTCAACAAACACTGTTAAATATTGTGTTACCCCCCCCCCCCCCCCCACCCCCCACCCCCCACCCCCCACCCCCCACAGAGTTTACAGATTTTTTTTTTTTATTTTGCATATTGTTTTTGTCTCAAAACTATAAAACTAACATGAAATATTAAATAAAAAGATCATAAAGTTATCTCAAAGTTCTTTTTGATGAAAGAATTGTTTATATTAATATGGTTCCTATCATAAAGAATGAAGACACTGATCTAAAGTTTAATCTAAAGGATTAAACCTGTTCTCTGTTCCAGTTCAGTCCAGCAGAAGAGCTCAAACCCAGAGTCCAGCTGTGTGTCTATGAAGAGTAACTGGTCAATGGATCCGCCAAAAACATTTAAGAGTGGAGACAAACGGCCTGATCTCAGGTAGCCTATATCATTTTTATAAAAGACTAGTGCAAAATGCCTGTGCAAAATAAGTTTTTAAGTGTGTTTTAGTAATTGTTGATTTGGTGTGTTTGAGTGCACATTGTTACAATTACACAGCAAAAGTTCAGTGACATTTTTATTTGTGCATGGTAGAAAGCACACAGTGAAAACCGAGAAAAAAAAAAGTTTAATATTCAGAAGTAAACAGCATAGCTGACTTATAGATTCAGTTTACATCCACAAATGAATAAGCGCGTTGATTCAGGGAGCAGTGCAAAGTGCCCGTGCAAAATCAGTTTTTGTGAGCAGCTGATCGCCGTCAAAAAAGTTCAGTAGATATTTCTTAGCGATGGCGATTTCTTAGTGATTTCAACAGTTTCAATATGATAAAAAATAACTTTTATATTGATTCAATGGATTAATTGCATTTTGAAAAAAAAGTGTCATGAATTTATTGCATTTTTGGGAAAAAATAATCCGTTTTTATAATAAATATTTGAAAATCAAAATCTGGATTTGAATTTTTTTATGTTATTATAACCTAAAGATGCTATGTGAAAGTTTGAAACAGAAAATAGTGGTTTTCATCTTGCCACTTTCTTGGTAAAGAAAACACATTTTTACTCAAATGAATCAAAATGGATTTATCATGTTTTGGAACCAAACTATAATATTCAGAAGTAAACAGTGTAGCTGACAGAGTGTTTATTTTTAAACCACAACCTTCTAAAAAATGATATATTTAACGATATCTTTTGCATTTCTCATCCAAACAACGTCAAACTTGGCACTGCACTTACTCGTGCCCGTAGCAAGACACCTGTCGAGTTTGAAATCAATTGGACTAACGGTTTGTGAGATATGCGAATAACAGACATACAGACACACAGACATACAGACACACAGACACACAGATACACAGACAAACAGACACACAGACACACAGACTCACAGACATACAGACACACAGACACAGACAAACAGACTCACAGACACACAGACACACAGACAGACTCACAGACACACAGACACACAGACTCACAGACATACAGACACACAGACACACAGACAGACTCACAGACTCACAGACACACAGACTCACAGACACACAGACACACAGACAAACAGACTCACAGACATACAGACACACAGACACACAGACAGACTCACAGACATACAGACACACAGACAAACAGACTCACAGACATACAGACACACAGACTCACAGACACACAGACTCACAGACAAACAGACACACAGATACACAGACATACAGACACACAGATACACAGACACACAGATACACAGACATACAGACACACAGACACACAGACACACAGATACACAGACACACAGACACACAGACACACAGACATACAGATACACAGACATACAGACAGACCTTTCTGTAATTTATAGATAGATGTGCTTATAGAATGACACTTTTGAATTAGACGCATAAATGATCTCAGTCAGTCTAATACTAGCAATGACATCAAGTAAATGTAAGGAACCACTGCGGTTATAAAGTGCCACCGCGGTGGCCGAGTAGCACCAACGGTGGTCCGCCAAAACCCATTTTTTGTAGGGATGTCCCGATCCGATCCACGTCATCGGTATCGTGCCAATACTAGCCCAGAACGCTAGATCGGAGATCAGAGGGGAGAAAAAAATATGATCCGATACCTATCCAACACAAACCATGGGGAAATCTAGCTTAAACCATCGGCTAAATGCTTGAATATTAGTGTTGCGAGCAGGACGAGGCCGAGGGCCGTGATTACTGATGAGCGACTCCTGCGCGACGCACCAGTCTCGTATCTCTCACGGAGGAGCGGAAGCATAAAGGAGGAGCGACGACAGTGAAGAGCGAGAGAGGACAGCCCTGGAGTTATGTTGTTGTTTTTATGTTTTATTGTGTGACAGCAGTCGTCCGTGAGGCTGCTGTCTTTTACTTTCGTTATGTTGTTGATTTATTTTATGTCATTAAAGTCTTTAAATGTTCACCGGTTCCCGCCTCCTTCTTCCTTCCCGGGTTTCAGCACCAGTGTAACGTAGTTCGTTGTTATGGGAAGAAGGAGGCGGGAACCGGCGAACATTTAAAGACTTTAATGACATAAAATACATGTGAGAGAGGGAGAGAGAGAGAGAGAGAGCACAAGTACCTGGCGTTTTTTGACGTGTTTTGTGGTGTGTTCGTTGTCAAACTCAACCCCCCCCCCCCCCCCCCCCCCCCCCACAGAGTTTACAGATTTTTTTATTTTAATTTTGCCTATTGTTTTTGTTTCAAAACTATAAAACTAACATGAAATATTAAATAAAAAGATCATAAAGTTATCTCAAAGTTCTTTTTGATGAAAAAATTGTGTTTATATTAATATGGTTCCTATCATAAAATTGAAGACACTGATATAAAGTTTAATCTAAAGGATTAAACTGAATCTGTTCTCTGTTCCAGTTCAGTCCAGCAGAAGAGCTCAAACCCAGAGTCCAGCTGTGTGTCTATGAAGAGTAACTGGTCAATGGATCCGCCAAAAACATTTAAGAGTGGAGACAAACGGCCTGATCTCAGGTAGCCTATATCATTTTTATAAAAGACTAGTGCAAAATGCCCATGCAAAATAAGTTTTTAAGTGTGTTTTAGTAATTGTTGGTTTGGTGTGTTTGAGTGCACATTGTTACAATTACACAGCAAAAGTTCAGTGACATTTTTATTTGTGCATGGTAGAAAGCACACAGTGAACTCGAGAAAACGCTATGCTTGAGCAAACAGTTTGTGCATAGGCAACTACAAATGATGCCCGTGAAAGAGACTGTGAACGCATTGAATAGGATATGTTTAGTTGGTGATTAGCATTTACACAGTAGCAATAGCGTTAAGCGCACCAGAATGAAACATAATATTCAGAAGTAAACAGCATAGCTGACTTACAGATTCAGTTTACATCCACAAATGAATAAGCGCGTTGATTCAGAGAGCAGTGCAAAGTGCCCGTGCAAAATCAGTTTTTGTGAGCTGATCGCCGTCAAAAAAGTTCAGGAGATATTTCTTAGCGATTTCTTAGTGATTTCAACAGTTTCAATATGATAAAAAATAACTTTTATATTGATTCAAAGTGTGAGAGAGAGAGAGAGTACCTGTATTTTTTTCCGTTGTTGTAGTGTTTGAATAAAGGGTGGCAGTCTTTCATAATCAACTGTTGTTGTGGACTATATATACTTATTCAAGTCCTCTTTTATTTTGAGTTATTTTTATCCATTCCTCATCTTCCACATATGTGTGTTTTAGCAAGGCGTTTGTGTTGCAAGTTGGTGAATGAAGACACTTGCCAGGTTATGTGTCACTATTGCTTTATTAATTTATCCAGTTTAAAACCCAGACACTTTCAAGTTATCAGGGTTTCTTTGCCTCGGTGTCTGCCCAAACTTGAAAAAAGGCTTCAATCCACTTTATATGGAATAACTCAAAACATCTGATTCTTCATCATCGAAGCAATTTATTGAAAATCTTTCAGCAACGACTTCATCTTCTTGTACTTATTTTCAATGATTGATTCAGATGGTTAGCTTAATAACCTACAAAAAAAATATATAAATATATGAGTCACTACACAGAGCATTGAGATTGATGTACATTCAAGGATATTTAAAGTACAATCAACATTGTTAAAAATACACGCAGTTTACATAGCAACTCAACAGCAATGTAAAATCACATGCACATGACCAGTTAGCATGTTAGATGTTAAAACCGCTAGCATGAACAAACAACTTGCAAACATACACAGTGTCAGTAGTCACTAAAGAATTGAGTCTTTGTCCTACAAGTAGCATCTCAAAGTTGATGAACACACTGTGGCTTTTCTCAGAAGTCTCTGAACAAACTCAGGATGTGGTTTACTCCAAACTCAATCGTCACAACCGTGCAGTTAACAATCTTTCTCCTTTGGTTTTATAGCCAACCAAAACACCAACTTGGGTAGGAGAAGCACATCCATTTTGCAAACAAAGATCTCTCTGCATGCTGGTAATCACACACACCAGGGGCCTGTACCATGAAGCCGGATTAGGTGGCTAGCCAGCTATGTTTCAGCTTAGTTTCCGCCAACCCTGGGTTTTAGGTACTATGAAAGTAGCTCAGCTTTAATCTGTGTTCGTTGCCATGGTATCTTACGCTGCACGGCTAACCTGCTCCGGGGCAGGTTATGTTCTGGATTCAAGATCTCAGACTGAAGTTTGACCAATCAGCTGAGAGCAAAGAAACATAAAGGTGACGTAACTTATTCCAAGTGTCTGTTGCAATGACTTCACCTTTTATTCCAAATCCGGTGGACATCTCAGCGCAAATTGTTTGATGAGCACTTCGCAGAGAAAGAGTTTTTAGCCAGACAAAATCCCCTTGCCTTTCCTGATAGTTACTTGTATGAAAGATACAGATTTTCCGCAGAAGGAATGTCTTATCTTTGCGAACTTCTTGAGCCGCACATAAAGAATTTAACACGTCGAATTCATGCACATACTGTACCGCAAATATTGCGTTGCGGTTTTTTTTTTTTGCAAGTGGTACATTCTTGCACGGTGGGTGACGCACAGAAACTATAGGGGAAAACATGTTTGTTGAACCATTTGCAAGGTGGTCCTCGCTCTGCAGGAGTACATGAAAAGTTTCATTAATAGTGTTCCCCGGACATTTATCGACCATGTCCATAAAAGAGGGCTTTTATAAAATTGCCAGTAAGATATATTGATAGGGTGACATCACATGAACACATTTTTTTTTTTTTTTAAAGCAAATTTCACAAATGTACTATACAATATAATACATGTTAAGAATTATTTTGAATCTTTTTTTATTATTCTTCTGTTAATCTTATGATAGGATTCCCAAGAGTCATTGCAACATGTATGCAGTCTATTGCTCCAATCTCCACTGCTCTAGGGGAACATGAGGCAGATTATGTTAATAGGAAGTCCTATCACAGCCATAATGTTCAGGTAGAGATGATGTGAATATGTGAGATGATTATTTTCTGTGAGATGAATCTTTAAATTAATAGTAACATTAACAGATATAACAATGATCTACTAAACATTTCATCTGCAGATATAACTATATACATACTGAGATCAGTTTTATCCAGCTGTTTGATTTTGTTTGGAGCCTCCTTAGCTCACAGTCCAGCTCCTTTAGTGTGCAGTCTAGTTCAAGTGTCCTTTAGTGTGCAGTCTAGTTCAAGACTCCCTTAGTGTGCAGTCTAGTTCAAGACTCCCTTAGTGTGCAGTCTAGTTCAAGACTCCCTTAGTGTGCAGTCTAGTTCGAGACTCTTTTGTAAAGGGCCCTGACTGAGTCTGTTTCCACCTGAAACATAATTCCACCACAAACATGATCATTACAAGTTTTCTGGAGGCTCATCAAAATCATAAAAAGTTCCTTGACTTCCTACAAACACAGGACTGACTGTAATTTATGTCAAGGGTTTTAAATCCTTACACATTTCTTCTGAAGCCCATTGAGGTCCATTGAGGCCTCAGTTTCTGGGGCAGGTTGTGAAAAATCCTACAATAAAAGAGGTGTAAGGGCCAGTCCCTTTTTTATGCCACACATTCAAATGTTTGCCATAATAAAAAGCCCAGTGCATTCACATCAGCAACTGTCTGAGAACACACAGACAGAGTGTCTTCATCATTTCCTCCACCCTAATAAATAAAAGTAGGTCAATGTAAAGCATAACTGTTGTAAAGCAGGTTATGTTGGGTGTTCTGTCTGCTGCATACTGACCTCTGTGTGCATGTGTGCTGGCTTCAACAGGGAAACTGCATTTCCCTCTACTGCAGAACATACAGTCAGCCATATTTAAACTTAAAAAGTAGTAATGTATTGCACACGTACCCAGTGTTACTTGCTTAGAGGAGCCAGCACCAGGGTCAGATTGTACAACACCTATAATCCCATCCATAATCGGCCGTCCCTTATTGCCTACTCAGAGCCAACTCCTCCGCCACAGTGTATTCTGGTTTTCTGAATTTAACTCTTTATTTCTGTTTGCTGCAAACAAGTGTTTGTAATAAAATGTTCACAAAAGTAATAAAAGGTTGTGGTAAATACTCACCACTTTGAATTATATTTTTATATTTTGTCTTTAGGCTATCTGCTGCCAAGAACATTTAGAGTTGGGGTTGCATCTAAAAATCAATGAATATTAATCTTTCTTAGTACATGCACATTTTTATATATTATAAAAATAGGCTATAGGCTATATTACACGTATAGGCAACACATACATACATAATGTTACATAAATATAGAATGTATTTGTTTAACTTACACATTAACAATCAGCAATCTTTCTCCAACAGTATTCTCTTGCTTTGGCAGCAGAGACAGTATTGTTTCGAGCTTGAAATACATTTTAATTGAAATACAATTAAATTCATCGTAATTATGAATGATTATCTCTTGCTCCTCCGCGGAAAAATCGCGACCCGCGATTGGTTGTTCAGTGTCGACGTCACTCTTTTATGTGCACGCGCGCGTGGAGTAATCATAGCTTGAGGATCAAAGCCTGAGTTGACAGAGAAAGATGATGAGCTGCATCATGGTACCAATAAAGCCTGATTGCATCGGTTTGGTTTTGTCAACTCAAAACTAATCCTGTAACCCCGAGTTTGTTCAGCTACCTTCATGGTACAGGCCCCTGGTTCTATGTGGCATCATGTGCAGCTTCAATGGCCAATCAGCTTCTTTGTTTCCCCCAGGTTGCACTATGTGCTCACAACCAATAGGCTGCATTCATTTTGATCTCAAATCTCTTTTCTTCTTTCTTTATTTAACAATGATGAATATAATTTCTTTTTATTTTTATTTATTTTTTTCCTTCAATTTCAAGTTTAGCTTAACAGACACCGCCACACAAATGTGGCTTATTGTGAATGACTGTCCTACTACAGGCTTTAGCACAGAGTAACAGCTCTCTACCAGTTACAAAAGACACAGTAAGAGACTATCACAGGCAAATCTAGTTGATTTCTTAAATTATGCTTTGACTATGTTCTGGCTCTTTTCTTTGGCCCGATGCCAAACTTACTTGCCGACCCCTGCCCTATTAGAACTATGATATTCTATGATGTTAGCGATATAATTCACATTAACAACTTTTATGAAATCTACTGAGAAACCACGAGAAAAAGGTGAATAAAGACAATGAGAGTCAATGTTCAGAAATTATTAATTATTATTATGTGTGGACCCATGCTGGACTGTGTTTTGCTGTGTGTTCGTTGTCAAACTCAAAAATGTGTTTATTTTTAATTACTAAAAAATGACATGTTACTAAAAAATGACATTATATGAAAAAGTGAATAATTGTATTTTATTGACAAAATATTTTAGCTTGTTAATACTCTGAACCCCAAGTGGATTTACACAAACTGTGAAAGCCAGAAAGTGTTAGGTTGTGCCACGCTCCCCTCATAATTTCACAGTCACTTTGGTAAATTGTTTTAAATCATGCTGTTTGCAAACATTTGCAAAATAACTGTAAGTTTAAAACATCACTGAGTTACAGATGTTAATGCAAAACTAATGTTCTTTCCTGAGACAGAAGATTCCTGTAAAAGTAGACACCATTTATAAACACCATTTATAAATCTGTCTGCTTTATATTTTACTTAGTTTGAAAACCAGTTCAGTCCAGCAGAAGAGATCAAACCCAGAGTCCAGCTGTGTGTCTATGAGGAGTAACGTCTCTATGGATCGGCCACCAGCGTTAAGGAGTGGAGACACACAGTCTGATCTCAGGTATATCATTGCTATAGAAGATGTGCTTATAGTATGACACTTTTGAATTAGACCCATAATATATCTCAGTCAGTCAATGACATCAAATAAATGTAAGTCGAGATTTTTTCCACCTTTATATAATGGAGTAGGTGTAAAATTGATTGGATTTTTTGAACTGCTTGTTCAGATTTGTTGAAAGCTTAAATCGAGTTGTCTTATTGCGATTTATTTTTTTATGCGCAGCTTGTCATTGATGTACGGCTCTGTAAACGCTGCTCCATCTGAAAGCACTGCGAGTTTGAGTTACTTATAACTGGGGCTGAACGGTTAATCGCAATAAAACCGCACACGATTTGGCAAAGGCTGCGATTATTTTATGCGCAGCTTGTCAGTGCAGCGGCTGATCGGTAGTAAACACTGCCCCATTTGAACACCAGAGGGCGCTCTCATGCAAACACGCTAAATATGCCCCGCCGCACGCCAGGAAACTATGGAAGCTTGTTTCCGCCACAGAATAAAACATTTTAAAAGATAATTGCGACTTTTTATCTCACAATTGCGAGTTTACATCTCGCAATTCTGACTTTATTTCTCAGAATTGCGAGATATAAAGTCAGAATTGCGTGTTATAAAGTCAGAATTGATACAGACACACAGACACACAGACAGACTCACAGACTCACAGACACACAGACACACAGACAAACAGACTCACAGACATACAGACACACAGACACACAGACAGACTCACAGACATACAGACACACAGACAAACAGACTCACAGACATACAGACACACAGACTCACAGACACACAGACTCACAGACAAACAGACACACAGATACACAGACATACAGACACACAGATACACAGACACACAGACACACAGATACACAGACATACAGACACACAGACACACAGACACACAGACACACAGATACACAGACACACAGACATACAGACACACAGACACACAGACATACAGATACACAGACATACAGACAGACCTTTCTGTAATTTATAGATAGATGTGCTTATAGAATGACACTTTTGAATTAGACGCATAAATGATCTCAGTCAGTCTAATACTAGCAATGACATCAAGTAAATGTAAGGAACCACTGCGGTTATAAAGTGCCACCGCGGTGGCCGAGTAGCACCAACGGTGGTCCGCCAAAACCCATTTTTTGTAGGGATGTCCCGATCCGATCCACGTCATCGGTATCGTGCCAATACTAGCCCAGAACGCTAGATCGGAGATCAGAGGGGAGAAAAAAATATGATCCGATACCTATCCAACACAAACCATGGGGAAATCTAGCTTAAACCATCGGCTAAATGCTTGAATATTAGTGTTGCGAGCAGGACGAGGCCGAGGGCCGTGATTACTGATGAGCGACTCCTGCGCGACGCACCAGTCTCGTATCTCTCACGGAGGAGCGGAAGCATAAAGGAGGAGCGACGACAGTGAAGAGCGAGAGAGGACAGCCCTGGAGTTATGTTGTTGTTTTTATGTTTTATTGTGTGACAGCAGTCGTCCGTGAGGCTGCTGTCTTTTACTTTCGTTATGTTGTTGATTTATTTTATGTCATTAAAGTCTTTAAATGTTCACCGGTTCCCGCCTCCTTCTTCCTTCCCGGGTTTCAGCACCAGTGTAACGTAGTTCGTTGTTATGGGAAGAAGGAGGCGGGAACCGGCGAACATTTAAAGACTTTAATGACATAAAATACATGTGAGAGAGAGAGAGAGAGGGAGAGAGAGAGAGAGAGAGCACAAGTATCTGGCGTTTTTTGACGTGTTTTGTGGTGTGTTCGTTGTCAAACTCAACCCCCCCTCCCCCCCCCACAGAGTTTACAGATTTTTTTATTTTAATTTTGCCTATTGTTTTTGTTTCAAAACTATAAAACTAACATGAAATATTAAATAAAAAGATCATAAAGTTATCTCAAAGTTCTTTTTGATGAAAAAATTGTGTTTATATTAATATGGTTCCTATCATAAAATTGAAGACACTGATATAAAGTTTAATCTAAAGGATTAAACTGAATCTGTTCTCTGTTCCAGTTCAGTCCAGCAGAAGAGCTCAAACCCAGAGTCCAGCTGTGTGTCTATGAAGAGTAACTGGTCAATGGATCTGCCAAAAACATTTAAGAGTGGAGACAAACGGCCTGATCTCAGGTAGCCTATATCATTTTTATAAAAGACTAGTGCAAAATGCCCATGCAAAATAAGTTTTTAAGTGTGTTTTAGTAATTGTTGGTTTGGTGTGTTTGAGTGCACATTGTTACAATTACACAGCAAAAGTTCAGTGACATTTTTATTTGTGCATGGTAGAAAGCACACAGTGAACTCGAGAAAACGCTATGCTTGAGCAAACAGTTTGTGCATAGGCAACTACAAATGATGCCCGTGAAAGAGACTGTGAACGCATTGAATAGGATACGTTTAGTTGGTGATTAGCATTTACACAGTAGCAATAGCGTTAAGCGCACCAGAATGAAACATAATATTCAGAAGTAAACAGCATAGCTGACTTACAGATTCAGTTTACATCCACAAATGAATAAGCGCGTTGATTCAGAGAGCAGTGCAAAGTGCCCGTGCAAAATCAGTTTTTGTGAGCTGATTGCCGTCAAAAAAGTTCAGGAGATATTTCTTAGCGATTTCTTAGTGATTTCAACAGTTTCAATATGATAAAAAATAACTTTTATATTGATTCAAAGTGTGAGAGAGAGAGAGAGAGAGAGAGTACCTGTATTTTTTTCCGTTGTTGTAGTGTTTGAATAAAGGGTGGCAGTCTTTCATAATCAACTGTTGTTGTGGACTATATATACTTATTCAAGTCCTCTTTTATTTTGAGTTATTTTTATCCATTCCTCATCTTCCACATATGTGTGTTTTAGCAAGGCGTTTGTGTTGCAAGTTGGTGAATGAAGACACTTGCCAGGTTATGTGTCACTATTGCTTTATTAATTTATCCAGTTTAAAACCCAGACACTTTCAAGTTATCAGGGTTTCTTTGCCTCGGTGTCTGCCCAAACTTGAAAAAAGGCTTCAATCCACTTTATATGGAATAACTCAAAACATCTGATTCTTCATCATCGAAGCAATTTATTGAAAATCTTTCAGCAACGACTTCATCTTCTTGTACTTATTTTCAATGATTGATTCAGATGGTTAGCTTAATAACCTACAAAAAAAATATATAAATATATGAGTCACTACACAGAGCATTGAGATTGATGTACATTCAAGGATATTTAAAGTACAATCAACATTGTTAAAAATACACGCAGTTTACATAGCAACTCAACAGCAATGTAAAATCACATGCACATGACCAGTTAGCATGTTAGATGTTAAAACCGCTAGCATGAACAAACAACTTGCAAACATACACAGTGTCAGTAGTCACTAAAGAATTGAGTCTTTGTCCTACAAGTAGCATCTCAAAGTTGATGAACACACTGTGGCTTTTCTCAGAAGTCTCTGAACAAACTCAGGATGTGGTTTACTCCAAACTCAATCGTCACAACCGTGCAGTTAACAATCTTTCTCCTTTGGTTTTATAGCCAACCAAAACACCAACTTGGGTAGGAGAAGCACATCCATTTTGCAAACAAAGATCTCTCTGCATGCTGGTAATCACACACACCAGGGGCCTGTACCATGAAGCCGGATTAGGTGGCTAGCCAGCTATGTTTCAGCTTAGTTTCCGCCAACCCTGGGTTTTAGGTACTATGAAAGTAGCTCAGCTTTAATCTGTGTTCGTTGCCATGGTATCTTACGCTGCACGGCTAACCTGCTCCGGGGCAGGTTATGTTCTGGATTCAAGATCTCAGACTGAAGTTTGACCAATCAGCTGAGAGCAAAGAAACATAAAGGTGACGTAACTTATTCCAAGTGTCTGTTGCAATGACTTCACCTTTTATTCCAAATCCGGTGGACATCTCAGCGCAAATTGTTTGATGAGCACTTCGCAGAGAAAGAGTTTTTAGCCAGACAAAATCCCCTTGCCTTTCCTGATAGTTACTTGTATGAAAGATACAGATTTTCCGCGGAAGGAATGTCTTATCTTTGCGAACTTCTTGAGCCGCACATAAAGAATTTAACACGTCGAATTCATGCACATACTGTACCGCAAATATTGCGTTGCGGTTTTTTTTTTTTGCAAGTGGTACATTCTTGCACGGTGGGTGACGCACAGAAACTATAGGGGAAAACATGTTTGTTGAACCATTTGCAAGGTGGTCCTCGCTCTGCAGGAGTACATGAAAAGTTTCATTAATAGTGTTCCCCGGACATTTATCGACCATGTCCATAAAAGAGGGCTTTTATAAAATTGCCAGTAAGATATATTGATAGGGTGACATCACATGAACACATTTTTTTTTTTTTTTAAAGCAAATTTCACAAATGTACTATACAATATAATACATGTTAAGAATTATTTTGAATCTTTTTTTATTATTCTTCTGTTAATCTTATGATAGGATTCCCTAGAGTCATTGCAACATGTATGCAGTCTATTGCTCCAATCTCCACTGCTCTAGGGGAACATGAGGCAGATTATGTTAATAGGAAGTCCTATCACAGCCATAATGTTCAGGTAGAGATGATGTGAATATGTGAGATGATTATTTTCTGTGAGATGAATCTTTAAATTAATAGTAACATTAACAGATATAACAATGATCTACTAAACATTTCATCTGCAGATATAACTATATACATACTGAGATCAGTTTTATCCAGCTGTTTGATTTTGTTTGGAGCCTCCTTAGCTCACAGTCCAGCTCCTTTAGTGTGCAGTCTAGTTCAAGTGTCCTTTAGTGTGCAGTCTAGTTCAAGACTCCCTTAGTGTGCAGTCTAGTTCAAGACTCCCTTAGTGTGCAGTCTAGTTCAAGACTCCCTTAGTGTGCAGTCTAGTTCGAGACTCTTTTGTAAAGGGCCCTGACTGAGTCTGTTTCCACCTGAAACATAATTCCACCACAAACATGATCATTACAAGTTTTCTGGAGGCTCATCAAAATCATAAAAAGTTCCTTGACTTCCTACAAACACAGGACTGACTGTAATTTATGTCAAGGGTTTTAAATCCTTACACATTTCTTCTGAAGCCCATTGAGGTCCATTGAGGCCTCAGTTTCTGGGGCAGGTTGTGAAAAATCCTACAATAAAAGAGGTGTAAGGGCCAGTCCCTTTTTTATGCCACACATTCAAATGTTTGCCATATGTAATAAGGTTCGTAATGATGTAGATGTAGGAAGGAAGAAGACAGGGGTCGGCTGACTGGGACGCTCACTTTATTAACTCTTTTCAAACAAACAAAAAGATGCGCACAAAACGCCTTCACCGTGTCACAGCACAGCTTTCAGACAAAACAATATTCTCAGCACAATTCTCTTTCCACTCTCCAGCAGCGTCCTTGTGAGGTCCCAGTCCAAACTCTCTCTCGCTCTCTCTCGCTCTCCTCGGTTATATGCGGTCTCTCCACGCCAATTACTGCAATCAGACACAGGTGTTCATCATCTGCACTTGACCTACTTACTCACCGCTCGGCCCCCACCTTTCTCTCCCGCTCCAGACTTCGCGAAACCACGCCCCCCTCGCCACATACCCCCACCGCCCGACTCAGGCCGGGGAGCCATCCGGCCTGCAGCCTCCCCCCCCCTCCTCCTGGAGAGGAAGTCAGCCACAGTCATCTGTGCACCCGGCCTGTGGATCACCTGGAACTTAAACGGCTGTAAAGCTAGATACCAACGGGTGATCCGCGCGTTGGTATCCTTCATGCGGTGGAGCCACTGCAGGGGAGCGTGGTCCGAACAGAGGGTGAACTCCCGTCCCAAGAGGTAGTAGCGGAGGGTGAGAACGGCCCACCTGATGGCTAGGCACTCTTTTTCGATGGTGCTGTACATCGTCTCTCTCTTCGAGAGCTTCCGACTGATGTACAGCACCGGCCGCTCCTCACCCTCCACCTCCTGGGACAGGACTGCGCCCATCCCCCTGTCCGATGCGTCGGTCTGCAGAATAAAAGGGAGAGAAAAGTTAGGGGCATGTAAGAGTGGGCCACCACACAAAGCAGCCTTTATCTGAGTGAAAGCCTGCTGACACTGCTCCGTCCACTGAACCGTATCTGGTACCTCTTTTTTAGTCAGATCAGTCAACGGGCTGGCGAGGTCCGAATAATTAGGCACAAACCTTCTATAATATCCCGCCAGCCCCAAGAACTGTCTAACCTCCTTTTTGGTCTTGGGTCTTGGACAAGTTGCAACTGCTGCCGTCTTATCAATTTGGGGACGCACCTGTCCATGACCCAAGTGGAAGCCCAGATATCTAACTTCCACCCGCCCAACAGCACACTTCTTTGGGTTTGCCGTAAGTCCAGCCCTTCTCAGCGTCTTCAGGACAGCCCGCAAATGCTGCATATGCCGCTGCCAATCACCACTATAGATGATGATGTCATCCAAGTAGGCAGCAGCATATGCAGCATGCGGCCGGAGAATTCTGTCCATCAGACGCTGAAACGTTGCTGGAGCCCCGAACAAACCGAAAGGAAGGGTGACAAATTGGTGTAATCCGAACGGCGTGGTGAAAGCGGTCTTTTCTTTGGACATAGGTGATAAGGGGATCTGCCAATATCCCTTCGTTAAGTCCAGTGTCGAATAAAAACGAGCAGTACCCAGCCGATCAAGCAATTCGTCAATCCTAGGCATTGGATAAGCGTCGAATTTCGACACAGCATTCACCTTCCTGTAATCCACACAGAACCTGACTGAGACGTCCGTTTTGGGAACCAAAACTATCGGGCTCGCCCAGTCACTGTTGGATTCTTCTATTACTCCCATTTCCATCATTGCCTCTAATTCGCTCTGCACTACTTTTTTTTTATGTTCTGGCAGGCGATACGGCCGGCTGCGAACTACCACCCCCGGCTCTGTCTCAACGTGGTGCTGAATGAGATCTGTACGACCAGGCAGAGGCGAGAACACATCAGCAAATTCTGCTTGTAAATTCTTTATGTCAGTGAGTTGGGATGGTGAGAGGTGGTCTCCCCCAGGGTCCAGAGCGAGGGATTGAGTTTTGATAAGCGCTTCTGGACCGAGATCCTCCTCTCCGCTCACCACCATCGCCAACAACACTGACTCCACCTCCGACCATTTTTTAAGGAGATTGAGGTGGTATATTTGATGTGCCCCGCCCCTATCTGTTCGTATTACCTCATAGTTGAGATCCCCAACTCGCCGTGTGACCTCGAAGGGTCCTTGCCACTTTGCGAGTAATTTCGAACTAGAAGTGGGAAGTAATACAAGCACTTTTTCTCCCGGTGTAAATTGACGCAGTCTAGCCCCCCTGTTGTACAACCGACTTTGTCTGTCCTGAGCCTGTAACAAATTCTCCATGGATAGCCGCCCCAAAGTGTGGAGTTTTGTTCTCAGGTCCATGACATACTGAATTTCATTTTTGCTATTTGAAGGTCCGTCCTCCCAAGTTTCTCTAAGGACGTCCAACACCCCGCGAGGCTGACGTCCATAGAGAAGCTCGAAGGGGGAAAACCCCGTGGAGGCTTGGGGGACCTCTCGTACAGCGAACAAGAGGGGTTCTAACCATTTATCCCAATTTTTGGCGTCTTCCTGTACGAACTTTCGAATCATGGTTTTTAACGTGCGATTAAACCGTTCGACCAGCCCGTCTGTCTGTGGGTGATAGACACTGGTACGAATCGCTTTAATGCCCAATAACTCGTTAAGTTCGCGTATGGTTCGTGACATAAACGCCGTGCCTTGATCGGTGAGAATCTCTTTCGGGATTCCCACCCGGGAGATCAATGAAAACAGAGCACTCGCCACACTTTTAGCGGAAATAGTGCGGAGTGGAACTGCTTCGGGATACCGCGTTGCATAGTCCACCAGGACCAATGCAAAGCGGTGTCCCCGTGCTGACCGTTCTAATGGCCCGACGAGGTCCATACCAATTCGCTCGAAGGGGGCCTGCATTAAAGGAAGTGGGCACAAAGGTGCTTTTGGGTTAGCCGGTGGGTTTACCAACTGACATTCACGACAAGACGCACACCACTTGCGCACGTTCTCGTGAATGCCCGGCCAAAAGAATCGGGCCATGAGACGATTTAGTGTCGCTGTTTGTCCTAAATGCCCGGCCATTGGATTACAGTGAGCCGCCTGAAAAAGCATTTCCCGGCGGCTTCGAGGAACTAACAACTGAGTTGTATCTTGTTTTGACTGGGCGTCTTGGGTCACCCGATACAACTTATCTTTTAAAATTGAAAAATAAGGATAGGAGAGCGGTTGGTCAGGGTGGAGAAGCTGGCCATCGATGGATCGAACCTGATCAAAAGCATGTTTTAGTGTCTCATCCTGGGACTGCTCCAGGGGAAAATCATCGCGTTCCGGAAAGTTAATTCCTCCCGAAACGCTCTGTTCCCCTGAAACAGTACCCAGAGGTTCTAACTCAGCTTCACCCAGCTGAGCAACCGCCTCTTTTCCTTCCGGTTTTTCCCAAGAAGCATCCGTACACAAAATCCCTAATAATTTATTAAAGTCTGGCCAATCAGTTCCCAAAATTAACGGATGCCGGAGGTGCGGATTAATTGCTACCTCCACACTATGTTTTTGTCCCCTAAATTGAATTTCCACGGGCAATCTAGGATAATCCACCACATCCCCGTGCACACACCTTACCCTAACCATGCGGCCATTATCCAATGCCTCGGGCTGAATCAGGCTTTGATGCATGGAGGTTTGGTTACAGCCTGAATCCACCAAAGCCTGATAGGTACCCCCCTTGATACTCACAGGTATCCGATACTGGCCAGCTTGATCGGGGGCAGCTCGTGGGGCGTCGGGGACCCGGATCAGTGTCCCCACCTCCATCACTGGACACCGATCTATGAAGTGACCCGGGTCCCCGCAGCGCCAACAAGCCGGCCCAGGCTTCCCCTCTGCTCTGTGGGTAGGAAGCGGGTCAAGGAATTGGCGTGGAGAGAGCGCCGCCGCCGCTTGCGGAGGACCCGATTCAGAAAACGATCCCCCCCCCCGGGTAAAGGCTCTGGATGGAGCCGCCGGCTCACTCTGGCTCCCCATCCTCCACCGCGGTAGAGGTTTCGGCGGTGGTCCTCCCCGAGTCCTGGGGAGGGGGACGGGCCTAGAGGGAGAGGGAGAGAGAGAGAGAGGAAGAGAGGCAGATGGAAGAGGTTCGCCGACCCCTGGACACGCCACCATCTGATCCTCCGCCAGCTGGATGGCCTGTTTCAGCGACGTCGGGCGGTGGCACTGGACCCACTCTGCAGTCCTCTTTGGCAGTCGCGAGATGAACTGCTCCAGTACCACTCGATCTATGATACCCTCGACGTCGCTTCCATCGGCCATCAGCCACTTGCGGCAAGAGTCCCGGAGCTGTTGTGCCATGATGAAGGGCCGGCCGGACTCGTCGAGGCTCAGGGTCCTGAAGCGCTGACGGTGTTGTTCTGGGGTCCGGCCGACCCGCTGTAGGATGGCACGTTTCAGGTCTTCATAGACCAGGAGGTTCCGGACTGGCAGTTGGTGTGCGGCTACTTGTGCTTCCCCGGAAAGCAACGGGATGAGCCGCATTGGCCAGTCCGTAGAGGGCCATCCCCTGTCCTCCGCTGACCGCTCGAAGAGGTCCAGAAAAGCCTCCGGGTCATCCTGCGGCCCCATTTTGTTCAGCGGCAGCGGTGAGGACGCAGGTGTTTGGGGGACGGCCTTAACCTCCCGGTCTATCCAGCTCCGGAACAGCTCGCGGTCTTCATGCTGGCCTCGGAGGAGTGCTTCAAAGCGATGGTCTTGCTCCTCCTTTATGGCCAGCAGCTGTCGATGTTGTTCCTGGTGAAGACCGGCGAGCGTTTGTATGATGTCCGCAAATGGCGAGGCTGGCGGGTTTTGCATGGTGGCGATGATCTTCCTCCTTCCCGGGTTTCGGCTCCACTGTAATAAGGTTCGTAATGATGTAGATGTAGGAAGGAAGAAGACAGGGGTCGGCTGACTGGGACGCTCACTTTATTAACTCTTTTCAAACAAACAAAAAGATGCGCACAAAGCGCCTTCACCGTGTCACAGCACAGCTTTCAGACAAAACAATATTCTCAGCACAATTCTCTTTCCACTCTCCAGCAGCGTCCTTGTGAGGTCCCAGTCCAAACTCTCTCTCGCTCTCTCTCGCTCTCCTCGGTTATATGCGGTCTCTCCACGCCAATTACTGCAATCAGACACAGGTGTTCATCATCTGCACTTGACCTACTTACTCACCGCTCGGCCCCCACC
Source organism: Abramis brama (assembly GCF_963993115.1). Lineage (NCBI taxonomy): Eukaryota > Metazoa > Chordata > Actinopteri > Cypriniformes > Leuciscidae > Abramis > Abramis brama. The sequence goes on from NC_139972.1 coordinate 3,284,075, forward strand.
TTTCTCTCCCGCTCCAGACTTCGCGAAACCACGCCCCCCTCGCCACACCATAATAAAAAGCCCAGTGCATTCACATCAGCAACTGTCTGAGAACACACAGACAGAGTGTCTTCATCATTTCCTCCACCCTAATAAATAAAAGTAGGTCAATGTAAAGCATAACTGTTGTAAAGCAGGTTATGTTGGGTGTTCTGTCTGCTGCATACTGACCTCTGTGTGCATGTGTGCTGGCTTCAACAGGGAAACTGCATTTCCCTCTACTGCAGAACATACAGTCAGCCATATTTAAACTTAAAAAGTAGTAATGTATTGCACACGTACCCAGTGTTACTTGCTTAGAGGAGCCAGCACCAGGGTCAGATTGTACAACACCTATAATCCCATCCATAATCGGCCGTCCCTTATTGCCTACTCAGAGCCAACTCCTCCGCCACAGTGTATTCTGGTTTTCTGAATTTAACTCTTTATTTCTGTTTGCTGCAAACAAGTGTTTGTAATAAAATGTTCACAAAAGTAATAAAAGGTTGTGGTAAATACTCACCACTTTGAATTATATTTTTATATTTTGTCTTTAGGCTATCTGCTGCCAAGAACATTTAGAGTTGGGGTTGCATCTAAAAATCAATGAATATTAATCTTTCTTAGTACATGCACATTTTTATATATTATAAAAATAGGCTATAGGCTATATTACACGTATAGGCAACACATACATACATAATGTTACATAAATATAGAATGTATTTGTTTAACTTACACATTAACAATCAGCAATCTTTCTCCAACAGTATTCTCTTGCTTTGGCAGCAGAGACAGTATTGTTTCGAGCTTGAAATACATTTTAATTGAAATACAATTAAATTCATCGTAATTATGAATGATTATCTCTTGCTCCTCCGCGGAAAAATCGCGACCCGCGATTGGTTGTTCAGTGTCGACGTCACTCTTTTATGTGCACGCGCGCGTGGAGTAATCATAGCTTGAGGATCAAAGCCTGAGTTGACAGAGAAAGATGATGAGCTGCATCATGGTACCAATAAAGCCTGATTGCATCGGTTTGGTTTTGTCAACTCAAAACTAATCCTGTAACCCCGAGTTTGTTCAGCTACCTTCATGGTACAGGCCCCTGGTTCTATGTGGCATCATGTGCAGCTTCAATGGCCAATCAGCTTCTTTGTTTCCCCCAGGTTGCACTATGTGCTCACAACCAATAGGCTGCATTCATTTTGATCTCAAATCTCTTTTCTTCTTTCTTTATTTAACAATGATGAATATAATTTCTTTTTATTTTTATTTATTTTTTTCCTTCAATTTCAAGTTTAGCTTAACAGACACCGCCACACAAATGTGGCTTATTGTGAATGACTGTCCTACTACAGGCTTTAGCACAGAGTAACAGCTCTCTACCAGTTACAAAAGACACAGTAAGAGACTATCACAGGCAAATCTAGTTGATTTCTTAAATTATGCTTTGACTATGTTCTGGCTCTTTTCTTTGGCCCGATGCCAAACTTACTTGCCGACCCCTGCCCTATTAGAACTATGATATTCTATGATGTTAGCGATATAATTCACATTAACAACTTTTATGAAATCTACTGAGAAACCACGAGAAAAAGGTGAATAAAGACAATGAGAGTCAATGTTCAGAAATTATTAATTATTATTATGTGTGGACCCATGCTGGACTGTGTTTTGCTGTGTGTTCGTTGTCAAACTCAAAAATGTGTTTATTTTTAATTACTAAAAAATGACATGTTACTAAAAAATGACATTATATGAAAAAGTGAATAATTGTATTTTATTGACAAAATATTTTAGCTTGTTAATACTCTGAACCCCAAGTGGATTTACACAAACTGTGAAAGCCAGAAAGTGTTAGGTTGTGCCACGCTCCCCTCATAATTTCACAGTCACTTTGGTAAATTGTTTTAAATCATGCTGTTTGCAAACATTTGCAAAATAACTGTAAGTTTAAAACATCACTGAGTTACAGATGTTAATGCAAAACTAATGTTCTTTCCTGAGACAGAAGATTCCTGTAAAAGTAGACACCATTTATAAACACCATTTATAAATCTGTCTGCTTTATATTTTACTTAGTTTGAAAACCAGTTCAGTCCAGCAGAAGAGATCAAACCCAGAGTCCAGCTGTGTGTCTATGAGGAGTAACGTCTCTATGGATCGGCCACCAGCGTTAAGGAGTGGAGACACACAGTCTGATCTCAGGTATATCATTGCTATAGAAGATGTGCTTATAGTATGACACTTTTGAATTAGACCCATAATATATCTCAGTCAGTCAATGACATCAAATAAATGTAAGTCGAGATTTTTTCCACCTTTATATAATGGAGTAGGTGTAAAATTGATTGGATTTTTTGAACTGCTTGTTCAGATTTGTTGAAAGCTTAAATCGAGTTGTCTTATTGCGATTTATTTTTTTATGCGCAGCTTGTCATTGATGTACGGCTCTGTAAACGCTGCTCCATCTGAAAGCACTGCGAGTTTGAGTTACTTATAACTGGGGCTGAACGGTTAATCGCAATAAAACCGCACACGATTTGGCAAAGGCTGCGATTATTTTATGCGCAGCTTGTCAGTGCAGCGGCTGATCGGTAGTAAACACTGCCCCATTTGAACACCAGAGGGCGCTCTCATGCAAACACGCTAAATATGCCCCGCCGCACGCCAGGAAACTATGGAAGCTTGTTTCCGCCACAGAATAAAACATTTTAAAAGATAATTGCGACTTTTTATCTCACAATTGCGAGTTTACATCTCGCAATTCTGACTTTATTTCTCAGAATTGCGAGATATAAAGTCAGAATTGCGTGTTATAAAGTCAGAATTGCGAGATATAAAGTCAGAATTGCGTGAAATAAAGTCGCAATTGCGTGTTATAAAGTCAGAATTGCGTCTTATAAAGTCAGAATTCTGACTTTTTTTCTCGCAATTGTGACTTTATATCACGCAATTCTGACTTTATAACACGCAATTGGGAGATATAAAGTCAGAATTCATTGTCATTGTAATAATGTGGTATTTTAATCTTACAGCCATGACTCTAAACCTGCTGAAGTCCTCAACACATTGAGATCAAATCTGAGAAAGAAGTTTGAGTGTTTGTATGAGGGAATATCAAAGCAGGGAAACCCAACACTCCTGAATGAGATCTACACAGAGCTCTACATCACAGAGAGTGAAAGTGGAGAGATCAATAATGAGCATGAGGTGAGTCAGATTGAGACACAGTCCAGGAGAGCAGAAACAGAGGACACACCGATCAAATGCAGTGACATCTTTAGACCTTTACCTGGACAAGACAAACCCATCAGAACTGTGCTGACAAAGGGAGTCGCTGGCATTGGGAAAACAGTCTCTGTGCAGAAGCTCATCCTGGACTGGGCTGAAGGGAAAGAGAATCAGGACGTCCAGCTCATATTTCCACTTGCTTTCAGAGAGCTCAACTTGATGAAGGATGAAGCACTCAGTCTTACAGATCTTCTTCATCGCTTTTTCCCTGAAACAAAAGAAATGGACATATCCAGTGATGAGTATAAAGTGTTGTTCATCTTTGATGGTCTGGATGAGTGTCGTCTGTCTCTGGATTTTCAGAGCGATGTGAGGTTGTGTGATATGACTGAATCAGCCTCAGTGGACGAGCTGCTGACGAACCTCATTGTGAGGAATCTGCTTCCCTCTGCTCTCATCTGGATCACCTCCAGACCAGCAGCAGCGGATCTCGTCCCCTCTGAGTGTGTTCATCGAGTGACAGAGGTACGAGGCTTCAGTGACACACAGAAGGAGGAATACTTCAGGAAGAGAATCAGTGATCAGAGTCTGGCCGACGGGATCATCTCACACCTGAAGTCCTCAAGGAGCCTCTTTATTATGTGCCACATCCCAGTGTTCTGCTGGATCTCAGCCACTGTTCTAGAGAAGATGTTGAGTGAAGCAGAGAGAGGAGAGATTCCCAAGACTCTCACTCAAATGTACACACACTTCCTGCTCATTCAGACCAACATCAAACATGAGAAGGACTATGAGAAGAAAGTGAAAGATGAAGACATGATTGTCAAACTGGGGAAACTGGCTTATCGGCAGCTTGTGAAAGGCAACCTGATCTTCTATGAGGAAGACCTGAGCGAGTGTGGCATTGATGAGACAGAAGCATCAGTTTACTCAGGATTGTGCACTCAGATCTTCAGAGAGGAGTTGGGCTTGTCTCAGGGGAAAGTCTTCAGCTTTGTTCATCTGAGCATTCAGGAACATCTAGCAGCTCTATATGTGCATCTCTCCTTTATGAACAATAACATCAATGTGTTTGACCAGATTACCAAACCAACTAATGCAGACAAAGTTTCCCTATCTGATCTCCATCAGAGAGCTGTGGATGAGGCTTTAGACAGTAAAAATGGGCATCTGGACCTTTTCCTTCGTTTCCTTCTGGGTCTGTCAGTGAAGTCTAATCAGAGTCTCTTACAAGAACTAAAGACACAGACAGCAAACAGCTCTCACAACAATGAGAAAACAGTTGACTATATTAAAGAAAAGATCAGTGAGAATCCCTCTCCAGATAAATACATCAATCTGTTTCACTGTCTGAATGAACTGGGTGATCTTTCTCTAGTGAACGAAGCTGAACCTCATACGAGCTATGGAGGATTACGTGATGTGAAACTCTCCTCGTCTCAGTGGTCAGCTTTAGTGTTTGTGTTGTTGTCCTCAGAGAAGACACTGCAGAGGTTTGACCTGAACAGATTAATTGGAGTCACTTTTGATAAGTAAGTAACACTGAGTGCAATCATTACAGTCTAAAACATGAGCAAAGATAAACTCAGAGATCAGAGGTGTTTAAATCACGGGGCACAGATTGATTTCTGGGATATTGTATATAATTTGCGGGTGTTTCTCAAACCGTGGCTGTGTCCTAGTAAGGCTGCATATCTCGACTGCCTCGTCATCAAGTGCCTCTGAAGGCCGTCTCAGTTTGAAGGATCTTTTGAAGACAGACTTCATTTTGTGTCTTTAATTCAGCTCATTTTGAAGGATATATCAAGTGTATCCTTTGTGTTCTTCAATCTCCCACAATCCTTTGCACACATTCCAATTCATGTAAAAGAACTGATGGAAAACGAGTCGGCACTGAGTTTATCTGAGTTCATTATAAAATGCAAGACACAAATTATGTATTCGGAGATGAAGGCATACATGTTATCTTTTGTTTCTGTGTAAATTAATCACTGAACACTAAACTGACAATATAGAGTTAATGTTAAATGTTAAATATAAGGATGAATCTCAGGATTGGCTGAGATTCATTCAAATGTTAAATTTAAATGTAATGAGGAGTTAAATGTTAAATGTAATCCACTGGGAGACAGACGGCTGTCATTCACTGTATTGCATTTATAAACAAGTCAGTTTATATAAAGATATTTAATAGAAAGTATTTTTCCTAAATTAAGTTTTATTAGTCTATTTGTGTCGTGACTGTGGGGCGGGAACATGTGTGACGTAGCCATGCACACTTACTAGAGCATCTCATTCTAGTGTTTAATGCTGAGGACTCGAGTCTAAAAACCGCAGAAGGACCAGAGTAACTTCATTAACATTACAATTAATTTTTCCCACAATAATTTTATAACACATCACCGCACTGACGCCGCATAACTCACATTTCGTGCGCTTCATTTCCCGTGATAAAACAAGTAGCAAGTTAAACAAGTAGGTAAATAAACAAGTAACAACCAGCAAATCCGTGTGCTCAAAATTTCTGCGAATAATTTGTTGATGCAGGAACACAAATACTTTTTTTCTTGAGCCAATTCGGGAGTTAAATGTCTCCATGGTGATAACCATAGCAACCGACAGGACAAACAAATCTGATATGTTAAAATAGTGTTGTAGTGTAAATGCAGACTAAGGCTACGTTCACACTGCAGGCTGAAACGACCCAATCCGATTTTTTTGCCCCTATGCGACCTGTATCTGATCTTTTCATGACAGTCTGAACGACACAGATCCGATCTTTTCAAATGCGACCCAGGCCACTTGGGTATGTGGTCCAAAATCCGATACGTATCCGATCTTTTGAAATGCGACTTCAGTCTGAACGGCCAAGGTCGCATGTATCCGACCCGCACATCATTGATACGCGACAAACGTCATAATTCTGCTTTGAAGTATGTCGTCAGTTTGAAAACGGACTGCATATTCGTCGAGCTGAGGTAAATCTGCCGAACGGGTCGACCTCGACAAGCCCATTAATTAAAAAAATAAATAAAAGCCCACGGCCACCATCATTATATCCAATGTGAATAAGAGTAGACTAACGTTATGTTAACTTATTTGTGCTGATATTAGATAGGTCAGCGGCTGCTGTCTGGCTCTTGTGTAACGGTGTGTGCGCTGCTGCGCTCGTGTGTTGTGTGTGTGTGTATCACAGTTAGTTGAAGTTTAGCTACTTCCGCAAACAACAAGTGACGTCGTTGACCGTTGAGTACTCTTCTGCACATGCGGGTCACTTCTGGGTCATTTCACGTTCACACAGGAGATCACAAAAGGTCGCATTTAATTGGAAATGTGAACAGCCTTGCAAAAAATTCGAATTTTTTCAAAAAAAAATCGGAATTGAGCATTAAGCCCTGCAGTGTGAATGCAGACTAATAGACCTGCCACTGCAACACTGACAAGATAAAGAAAAAACAAATCTGTCTTGGCTGAATACGATTAGTAGCTTCTACAGTTAAAGAAACTAAAACAACTTTTTCACATGTCCTTTTTAAAACAGTGTTTAATTAAAAAAATATTTGAGGGTATTTAGTAAGAAATGTAATGTATTATTTACTTATGATAGTAATTATTATTATTATTATTATTATTAACATCATTATTATTATTAGCATTAATAATTAACTTTTTTTTTTTTTACAATAGTGACACACAGAACACAGGAGATGAAGTTCTCCAGAAGCTGATGCCTGTGGTTACAGCAACTAGATCAGCTGTGTAAGTAACACTGAGAACAAGCATCACTGTTAAAACATTATTACATTTCTTACTTAAACATTAAATTAATGGTTTAACAAATAATATGAGTGTCACACTTCAGCTTTTAAACCCTTCACCTATCTGACCTGATTTGTGATCTACTTAACTGTTTTTATGATATTTGTGTGAGAAATTTATTTTCAATATATGCATTTATAATGTATGTATATTAACATTTATATTTATACTTTTTTACATATTAATTTTAATTTAATTTAAAAGTTAATACATTTAAGGAAAATACAAATGTATTAAATGCATTCCATTATATCAGTTTTATATAATCTTTCTGTCATGAGTTAGGTTTGTTTTCCTCCCCTCTCTCTCTCTCTCTCTCTCTCTCTCTCTCTCTCTCTCTCTCTCTCTCTCTCTCTCTCTCTCTCTCTCTCTCTCACCTGCTTCGTTCTTGCACCCTATCCACCTGTTCATAATCGTCATCAGTGCTCTCGCGGATTGAGATCGCACCTGCTCCTCTTTTGTTCTGATCTCTCTTGCTATTTTGTGTCTAGTTGTTTTGGGCTTCTTTGCCAGATTATTGCTAGCCGCTTCATGCTTGTGGAGTTGTTTTTCTTCTGATCAATCACTGTTCTATTACCCTGCTGTCCGTCCGGTCTCTATCTGTGGTGCTGTGGGGTCGACTGGGGCTGTTCGCTCGTCATCATCTGTCTGTTGCCAGTAAGAGATCTCTGTCCATGACTGACTGACACAGTGTCATAAGTAACATCACTACTGAGGATTATTCCTGAGGTTCCAGGGCTCGAATTTCGGCGCGGGTATTGCGCATAATTTGAATCATTCCCGCTGGTCTGCCATTTATAATGCGGGAAATTCCCGCAAACATTGATTCACTTTAGCATGTTGGTTGTATTAGTAAATTAATCCACAGATTATCAAATCAAATCAGTAATTTTAAAACTGTCTGTGAGACGCAATTTGACAAACAGTGATTCAGCGGTGCTGCGTTTTCTATCTCTCGTCTCTCAAAATATAAATAAAACTGTCTGCACACTTGAATCCTTTCAGCAAATTTAATAGCCAAGCTTTCGGTCAGACGACCATCCTCATAATGTAGATAACTCAATATGTTGGGTAGGTTAAAGAAAAACTACAACTCCCACCATTGGACTACAACTCTCCTACCTGGCTTCCACAGGTGTGGTAATCACTGTTGATTGTCCTGATGTGTTTGAACACAGTTAAGTTGATTGCTACATTGATTGTCTGTATGCCCTGAGGATGGTCGTCTGACCGAAAGCTTGGCTATTAAATTTGCTGAAAGGATTCAAGTGTGCAGACAGTTTTATTTATTTTTTGAGATCTTCAGTTTTGTTTGTCTGGCACCTTGTTGTTCGTGAGTGCGGTGTTATTCCTTCACTATCTCTCGTCTCTCAAAATGGGTTGCACAAGGCAATCGTTAAGCGCTGCAGACGGCGATAATACACTTGCGCGTTTCGGGAGTCGGGATTGACGGAATTGTCACTTGCATCATCGGGCCAGCATTGCATCATGAGTAACTAAAGTTTACCATTTGCACGTCTTTTTAAGTCTTACCAGTTTAAAAATTCACCCGATTTTAAACTCTTCGGTACTTGCGCGCTGTCTAAGGTTTTTTTTTCTCTGCACTCATACATAGAGTAAAGCCGCCTCACAAACAGCTCGCGGGTAACAAAAGTTCCCTTTCGTAGTCACTCCGAGTTACGTCGGATGACGACGAATGGGGTTTCGCTTAGAAAGCCTATCATCTTCGAGTATATAAAACGAGCCAATGGCAAAGAAATGCCATGGGTCTGCGGAATTTGCATAGCGTATCTCCGCCCCCCCGTGGGGGTATATAAGGAAGTGCGCTGGCAACATGCAGATATGTTTTCGCTTCGGAGCCAAGTTGATGTACTTCACTGCACAAGCCAATCCTGAGATTCATCTCTTCTCGTCGAACGAGCCTCTCTCCAAGTGTTGGTGTGACAGCGAGTTCCAGCGAGTGCACATTCCCTGCTTATCTGTGCAGTGATTTGCCAGTGTTTGTGTGTTCTCTCCCTGGTCGCTTCAGCATTTGCGGAGAAATCTCCTTTCTAAAAGAGCTTGCACGCGGCACGTCTTTTTAAAGATGCCTCGCCCGTGCACTTCTGGTTGCGGTCTTCTCATTTCTGACTCTGATGGGCACAATCGCTGTCTTGTGTGTCTGGGTATTGAGCACGCTAAGGCAGCGTTTGTGGATGAGTCATGTTCCCATTGCGGGAACATGCCCATCGCACGGTTGCGGTCTAGACTCAATGACCTTCATGGTAGAGTCCCCTCATCCGCACCCCGATCTACGGGCTCCGCGAGAGCTAGTACTTCGGCTGGCGGCCAGGGTGACCTGAGGGTTACGGTGTGGAACAAAGCGCCGAGCATTCCACGCTCCACACCGTCCTCTAGCGCCGTGCAACCCGCAAGCGTTTCAAATGAGCCCGCTGTACAGTCCTCTGACTTGCCGCGGGTCTCATTTGGCGCTCCAGAGGAAGATGTGATGTCGATCGCTGCATCACAAGGTGGGCAGGAGTCCTTGGGAAGTGAGGATTCGGCTGTGCTGCCACCTTCGGGTGTCCCAGCATTGCCCGAGTCTGATCCCGAGATGACGGCCATGCTTTCCCGGGCAGCCGCGGCCATCGGGCTTGAGTGGTCCCCGCCACCTGGTCCGGTGCGCTCGCGGCTGGACGATTGGTTTTTGGGTGCCGCCGCTGATCCTCGTCAGCGCGTGACCCCAATGCCTTTTTTCCCGGACGTGCATGAGGAGGTCACGAGGTCCTGGAAGGCACCCTTGTCTTCCCGTGATCGCTCGGCGACCTCCTCCGCCTTGCCTCCTCTCGATCAGGTGGCCGCCAAAGGGTACACTGGGGTTCCCCGGGTTGAACGCTCTGTTGCGATGCAACTGTGTCCTCAGAGTGCGTCTTCTCGCGGCGACCCTAAGCACCCCTCCAAGGCCTGTAGGTTCTCCTCCACACTTGTGGCTAAGGCTTATAGAGCTGGTCCTCCCCTGGCCTCCTCTGGCAGGACGCGGCTAATGACAGTGCCCCCGCACCGGGCCGCTATGCCACCCACGCCTGGGCCGGTCATTCCGCCTCGCTGCACCACCGAGGGTACGTCTGTGGTCCGCATGACCCCGCTGGTACAGTTCCTGGAAGCCTGGTTAGAGCTTCCCAGGCTGTCCCGCTGGGTCGCGAGGACCATCAGGCTCGGCTACGCGATTCAGTTCGCGCGGTCTCCTCCCCGTTTCAGGGGAGTCCGCTTCACTATGGTCGGTGGCAATGCCCCGGTGATGAGAGCGGAGGTCGCTACCTTACTGGCGAAGGGTGCGATCGAGACTGTCCCTCCAGCCGAAATGAGGTCCGGCTTTTACAGCCCTTACTTCATTGTACCGAAGAAATCCGGTGGGTTACGACCAATCCTCGACTTGCGCGTCTTGAACCGCTCCCTTCACAGGATGCCGTTCAAGATGCTCACGGCCAAACGCATTTTCGAGTGCATACGGCCGCAGGATTGGTTTGCAGCGATCGACCTGAAGGACGCCTACTTTCATGTCTCCATTCTTCCTGGACACAGACCGTTTCTACGATTTGCTTTCGAGGGGCAGGCATACCAGTACGCGGTTCTCCCTTTCGGGCTAGCCCTGTCTCCTCGCGTCTTCACGAAGGTCGTTGAGGCAGCCCTTGTTCCCCTACGAGAACACGGGGTTCGCATCCTGAACTATCTCGACGACTGGCTGATCCTAGCTCACTCTCGAGACCAGGTTTGCGAACACAGGGACCTTGTGCTCCGGCACCTAGCTCGTCTGGGCCTTCGGGTCAACTGGGAGAAGAGCAAACTCTGCCCCGTGCAGAGGATCTCTTTTCTCGGTATGGAGATCGACTCGGTCGCCATGTGCGCGCAGCTTACGAGCGAGCGCGCACAATCACTGCTGGCTTGCCTTCGTCAGTTCGAGGGCAAGAGTGTGGTCCCACTGAAACTATTTCAGAGGCTCCTGGGGCATATGGCATCCGCAGCTGCAGTCACGCCGCTCGGGTTGCTTCATATGAGACCACTTCAGCTTTGGCTTCGCGATCGAGTCCCGAGGTGGGCATGGCATCACGGCACGCTCCGAGTCCCAGTGACTCCGACCTGCCGTCAGACCTTCACCCCGTGGTCGAACCTCAGTTTTCTTCGGACCGGAGTGCCCTTGGAACGAGTGTCCAGGCATGTTGTTGTGTCAACAGATGCCTCCACCATGGGCTGGGGCGCCATGTGCAATGGACATGCTGCCGCGGGATCCTGGACAGGACCCCAGCGCCTTTGGCATGTCAATTGCCTCGAGTTGTTGGCTGTACGTCTTGCCCAGCACCGCTTCCGGGCGTTGCTCAGGGGTCAACACGTACTAGTCCGGTCGGACAATACCGCGACTGTAGCGTACATCAACCGTCAAGGTGGTCTGCGCTCCCGCCGTATGTCACAACTCGCCCGCCACCTCCTTATATGGAGTCAGAAGCATCTGAGGTCGCTTTGAGCCATTTATATCCCGGGAGACCTGAACCAGGCGGCCGACGAGCTGTCTCGGCTTCGGCCTCTCGCTGGAGATTGGCGACTCCATCCCCAGACGGTTCAGCTGATTTGGGATTAGTTCGGGGACGCACAGGTAGACCACGTGTGGCTCCTGGATGGGACGAGGCAGGTTTGAGTACCCTACCACCAGCGGTGGTGGCTACCATCACTTCCGCTAGAGCATCGTCCACGAGACATGCCTATGCGTTGAAGTGGAACCTCTTCGTCAACTGGTGTTCTTCTAAAAATCTAGAACTCACGAAATGCCCCATCAGTGTCGTGCTTTCCTTCCTGCAAGAAGGGTTGGAGCGAAGGCTGTCTCCCTCCACCCTGAAAGTGTATGTTGCCGCCATTGCCGCACATCACGACGCAGTTGATGGTAAGTCCTTGGGAAAGCACAACCTAATCGTCAGGTTCCTGAGGGGAGCCAGGAGACTGAATCCTCCTCGTCCTCCCCTCGTACCCTCTTGGGACCTCTCAGTGGTTTTAACTGCCCTGCAGAGTGCTCCCTTTGAGCCTCTGCAATCAGTGGAGCTTAAGTTCCTGTCAATGAAGACAGCGCTCCTGGTTGCATTGGCCTCCATCAAGAGGGTAGGGGACCTGCAGGCATTTTCGGTTGACGAAGCGTGCCTGGAATTCGGACCGGCTAACTCTCACGTGATCCTGAGACCCCGGCCTGGATATGTGCCCAAGGTTCCCACCACTCCCTTTCGAGATCAGGTGGTGAACCTGCAAGCGCTGCCCTTGGAGGAGGCAGACCCAGCCTTGGCACTGCTCTGTCCAGTTCGTGCACTTCATACTTACGTAGACAGAACACAGTGTTTCAGGACCTCAGACCAGCTCTTTGTCTGTCATGGTGGGGAGCTGAAGGGAAAGGCTCTCTCCAAGCAAAGGTTGTCTCACTGGATAGTAGACGCCATTGCGTTGGCATACCAGCAGCAAGGTCGACCATGCCCCCTTGGTGTGACGGCCCACTCCACTCGGAGTGTGGCATCCTCTTGGGCTCTAGCGCATGGCGCCTCGCTAACAGACATCTGCAGAGCTGCAGGCTGGGCGACACCTAACACGTTCGCGAGATTTTACAATCTCCGAGTAGAGCCAGTTTCTTCTCATGTACTCGCTTCAACTAGCCGGTAAGAGATTCTGCTCAGGTGTCTTCGCTTGCTCGCCATTCCTCTCCACGGACGGGATACGTGCGATATTCCTCTCAGGTGAGCCTAATAAGCCCTGAGTCTCCTCCAGCACTGACGACGTCAACGCCAGAGTTTTGCCACTGGCAGCTTTCGCGCTTGGCTAGGTGCTTCCATGTGCATGGTTCCCCCTCTGGGTGACCCCCACATGTGTATTCCACTGTAAGCCTCTCTGAGCATGTGTCTTTCCCTTGGCAAGCCACCTTGCCACCCCTGGGGTTGAAATATTACACCTGCGGCTGGATACCCCAGTGATACTCCATATGCAGCCCCCCGGGGTCATATGTGTATTTCAAGTCCCCCCCTTCGGGCTGGGCATAATTGCATATTTCCACTGAGATATGCTTCCCAGTGTACCTTGGTATCCCTGTGTTAAGTAGGACTCCTTCGTCCGTGCTAGTCTCACGACAGGGAGCTCAGACTTACGCAGGGCACTGGAAGACAGTCGAGAGGTGGCGTGATTACACTGGGAACCCCATTCGTCATCATCCGACGTAACTCGGAGTGACTACGAAAGGGAACGTCTCGGTTACGTATGTAACCCTCGTTCCCTGAGTAGGGAACGGAGACGTTACGTCTCCCTGCCACTTCTGCTGTACCGCTGGAACGCCTGAGTTCAGTCTCGGCTCCTCAGCGAAGACATATCTGCATGTTGCCAGCGCACTTCCTTATATACCCCCACGGGGGGGGCGGAGATACGCTATGCAAATTCCGCAGACCCATGGCATTTCTTTGCCATTGGCTCGTTTTATATACTCGAAGATGATAGGCTTTCTAAGCGAAACCCCATTCGTCGTCATCCGACGTAACGAGGGTTACACACGTAACCGAGACGTTATTTTTCATGGATTATATCGCTTTAACAGTCAAAAACATGTGAAAATTATGTCAATTGCGGTCTTGGTGAGTATCCTCTAAATACACATAAATCGCACGTGACCGTATAATGAAAACAGGATCCGTGCACTAGCTCTTACAGTGACAGCAGCCATATGTGTCTGTCACTAATTTGGTTGTCAAAACAACAAAACATAGCTTTAATTTTAAGGATTCAGGATTAATAGCCTATGTATTTAATATAGTCAGGACTAAAATACTACCCAGTGTTATTTTACATTTGATTACTTTATTCAGTCTCCGTAGTATTTCTGAATACTAGTGTTAGACCTAAGCAAAAACTTTTCTCTTTATTGGTATCTTTATTCTATTGTATTTATTTGTGCTACTTTTTTCAATTTAATTCAAAGATTGAAATCAAGCTTCCTTGAGTTGTGTAAATTCTTAAGAACAAAATTACCCCATTGTAAAAATGCAATGAGTGAGCATACATTTAGGCGAGATAAATGTAATAAAAAAGTCTAAACTCCCCCCTCAAATTAAAAATACCCCCCATAAGAATCACCTAAGGGGGGATTTCCCCCCCATTTTCCAAAATGAAATTCAGGCCCTGGGTTCCAGACTGTTTCTTCCTGATTTCTTCACAAGTCCAGCGTCCACGATCAAGCGCTTATTTTCCTTATTGAACGGCAGACTGCCTAAGTTCTTTTGTGATTGAATAAACTCTGTTAACATGCGCCTCTTGCGTTTGGGTCCTCTCTCCGTTCTCTGACACTTTCTCTCTCACATAGAAACACAATCTCTTAGAATAACAGTCTCTTATAAAACTCACTGACATATTTAATTAATTGTTTAAAAAAAGAGATTGCACAAATTATAAACACAATTAAGAAAAAAGTTCTGTTTTGATCTAAGAAAGTGAAGAGTGTGTCATTGTTCTCTACAGGTTGATAAAGTGTGGTGTCACAGATGAAGGTTGTGCTGCTCTGGCTTCAGCTCTGAGATCAAACCCCTCACACCTGAGAAAACTGGATCTGTCACATAATAAACTAGGAGACTCAGGAGTGAAGCTGTTCTCTGCTGTACTGGAGAATCCTCACTGTAAACTGGAGGAACTGAGGTAAGATCATCTCTACCATAAAGACTCGGAGTGAATAAGGATTAATATGCAGATAGTGTATACAATATATATCTTTGGCGTAAGCCCCATCCGGTGGTTCAGCGACAGATTCCTGCTTGAGCCATCAGATCCTGCCGGCGGTAGAAGGCAGCGGTGAGGAGTCTCTCTGAAGAGGAACATTTACATCTTACTATATTATTATCTCTCAAAAGAAAGTAAAACTAACAGTAAATAAACCGGATGAACTACAAACCAGACAACAGATGCAGGATACAGTGAAGAGGGTTTTTAAAGCACAAATGTTTGGTGTAAATGAAGTTGTCTTGTAATGCTTGTGCAAACAGACCCTTGTAAAAGCGTGAGCATTTCTTCAAAATGTGTGTGTGCAGCTGAAAAGAGGGAAGTGGTGTGTGTTTCACCTGAACCAGGACTGTCACCATATCAGATTTATCACATGATTATCATGGCCAAAATAACACACAATAACAATATATCACCATATCTATGGAATCTTGAAAAAAATAATAATAATGCTATCAGTCAAATTCATATACAGACTATGTACAAATAGTGAGTTCTTCATTCATTGTCAAACAAAGTGTTATTGTTTAATTAACTCTTATGTAAAGAGTTAGATAATGCTTTAACAACGTATTAACCATAAATAGTTGTTACTTTAGGTCTCTGAAAAAAAATCTGAAAATGTCATTAAGTGCTTTAAGTGCTTTATTCGACATTAATTACATTAGTATTAAAAGTTCCTTAAAATGTTTGCAAATACATTAACCTGTTAACCGTTGCCAGTGCGCGGGCCCACTGAAGCGTTTTTTTTATATATAGTTCAAAGTTACTATCAGATTTACAGATTTATCACAGTAAAAAGATATAAGACTCAAGTTTCAGTATTTGACCACTATTGTATTCTGAGAAATTTATAGCGACAGTTATTTCTTAATTTGTGTCAGGAGTTATGAAATGAAAAAATGAGTCGATACCTTTAATATGAATTATGCGCGTCAGCCGCTTTCATTTATAAAAAACTCCATGCTGTCGTCATGACAGCGATACACAAAACAACGTCCTTCAGGGCTTTTAGCTCAAAAATGTGCAGATTTGGAGAAATATTGAAAGATTCTCATAGATTTACATCATATTTCTATACACAGGAATAATATTTATTGAATTTATACCCAAATGCGTCGATGACGTAATCATTATGAGCGCTTGGATACTCTGACACTGTGTTTTCAATTCATACCAATAGCCTGAGGGCGCTACATGCACAATAACAGTCCATATATGGAACATGAAGAAGAGCCATGATCATTTGACATTCCAGGACGTCACTGATACACACAAAGCTACAGAGATAGCGCTGTAACATGCAGATACAGATGTTTTGAAGACAATAAACATGATTGCAATGATATTTGAGTTACCTGTGTTTTTCAAGCCATGCCAGGTATTTTCATAATAATAGATTATATTTATAATGTAATGCTAATCTATATAGACTATCATTGTGCAGAATACTATACCAATAGTATATTTTCTGTCTGATTTTTTTATCTGAAGCCAAATTAGATCACAGAAGATTATTTAAAATACTCGACTTGCGTTATAAAGTAAGTTTGGAGCACAAACATGGTTTTAATCTCATAAATTGTCGTGTATTGATGGTGTGCTAAGCTAACATGCTAGCTAGCCCTAGGTGCACCTGCCACTAGCAGTTATACTTTTATGATTTTTTTGAATGCTTACTGAAATGTTACTTTATTCAAGAAATGCATTTGATACAGTTTAAAATGTGAGGTGAACTTTGAGAAAAGAAATTAGGGACTGAAACCCTATGAATAGCCTGTGAATAGCCAGTCGTTAGTAACTATAATGCAGACAAAAGAAATGCCTATTTAGAGCCATAACCAGGCTGGAGAGGTGTGAATGTGTGCAGGAGAGACTGAGACTGAATGGGGCTCGTTTGCACCACAAAACAATAGAGACAATATACTGGATAGATGGTTAGAAGATGACAATAAACATCAGTTGCATTTTAGAGTCAAATCAAAATAAAGTAATTTGACATGGTCTTGAAAAACATTTAACTAAATACAGAGTTTTGGACTTAGTATCTTCAGATTTTAAACATAAAATGTTTAGACATGTGGCTTTAGCTGTAGTGCATTTCTAGATTGCTACAGTGCCAACTTCAATTTTATTTTCATGAGGATGTTTCATAAAAATTAATTTCTAATAAATTTACAAAACTTTGAAGCTATTTATAACAATTTTTTTCATTATGACAATAATTAATTCTACATTTACAATAAACTGCCCGGTGTCAGCTTTCAAATGAGACCATACTTGTGCTTTTAGTACAAAGGGTTCATGAACTGTATCTGTTTCAGTTTGGGTATGTAATTTCTGGGGATTTTTACAAATACATTTTTTAACAGTCACTTGTCGACACCTAGTGGCGAAACAATGTAATCGATAAATGCGTTATTTTATAGGGGGGGTGAAATGCTCATTTTCACTCAATCTCCTGTTAATCTTGAGTACCTATAGAGTAGTATTGCATCCTTCATATCTCCAAAAAGTATTTAGTTTTATTATATTTATAAAAGACAGATAGGCTGTACCGAGTCTTTCCGGAAAAAACCGAGCGGCTGAGGGCGGGCGAAGCTAAAGCTGTGTGCTAACGCGCCACACTAACAACACAGAGACATTTGAAGCAGTTTTACCAGTTCTGTCAGGACCACTACCGTCAAATATGATTGACAATTAGCATACAGTTTGGATTGGCGGAATGGTTCCGTTCTGGGCGAGAACTCCCTGCGCATCCATACAGCCTAGCATGGATAAGAGCAGGGAGAGCAGCAATAATCCCCTTGGGGTAAACAGAACAGAACCAACATGAATGATTGCAAATATATTTAATTCAAGATTTTAAAGTACAACATTATTCGATAATTATTCTGATTCAAGGGGAATCAGAATGTCAAATCCTGACTGGGCGAGAGGAGGAGCTGGGGATGGAGGAGGGTAATTTGCTCCTGAGAAACGCGATACCTGCTGATAATACTGAAGGAGCTTATATACGTATGGTGATAGGCGTCGTATTCCTATAGGTAGATGTGGATCAGCTGAGGGTCAGCTGATGCGAGCTTGACTAACGTGACCTGCCAGAACTAACGCTACGCTTGATTTCTGTCAGGACCACTACCGTCAAATATGATTGACAATTAGCATACAGTTTGGATTGGCGGAATGGTTCCGTTCTGGGCGAGAACTCCCTGCGCATCCATACAGCCTAGCATGGATAAGAGCAGGGAGAGCAGCAATAATCCCCCAAAACAAAACCATATGCCAATATCCCCCAAAACCAACTGACAGCGCAATCTGAATGCTTTTGTAGTTACCTGAGTGAGCCAAGGCAACAAGCATGTTGCCAATACCTGAAAAGCTTGAGCAACAGCATGTTACCAACAATACCAGAAGCCTTAAGCAAGTATGTTGCCCTTACCTAGATGGCCTAAACGAGTATGTTGCCAATACCCACATAAGCCATAGCAACAAGCATGTTGTCAATACCCGAAATGTTCAACAGTAAACATGCATATTGCAATGAATGACATACCACCTGAAATGAAGAAGTTAAAGTTAGATATCAAAATGAATTAGCTGCTTGCTTGTTGTATATCCGCAGTCCAGTTCCAGTTTCTTTGAGTGACGCCTGTGAGCTAGAGATGAGAGATGGAGATTTAATTTTCAATGATCTTTTTCATTGGAAATAAGTACTGAAGTACACAATACTGAAGTAATCCTGGTGGAAACTTCTGGTTCACCCAGAATTAGCAATACTGAATTAGAATTAGCTGGATGGTTTAATGTAACAAGCGTGATGCTGATGCTTGGATACATTTACTCACAAAGTTATAGACAAGTAATTTGTTGACGTGTACTGCGTACACTGTAACCTGTCAATGACGTCATAACCTTGTTATACTTGGTTGTAGTTTACTTCTGTAGAAAAGAGAAAAAAATATATAAAAATTATATATATATACACACACACACACACATTTGTTATTATAATTTTTACACCCACCATGTCTGAGGCTGATAGAATGGTTACATCCTGATTTTAGCATCATATGTTGAGCACTATATATATCCAATCTAATTGGGGAAGCATCACACCAAGCTGGAGCAAGCAAGGACACATGGCAACAAGCGTGTTGCTGTAGCCAATTTAACAATTGTATGGGATCTATTGGGGGAAGCTTACACCCCTAGCGGCAGCAAAATCTAATACAAGCATGTTGTATAATCGCGGAAATATTGCTAAAACTAGTGTAGTTTGGCAGGGGAAGCATACACCCTAAGCAATAGCTCCGACTAGTGGCAACAAACTAATACAACAAGCATAGTGTGTAAATCACAGAACTATTGCTAAAACTAGTGTAGTTTGGCAGGGGAAGCATACACCCTACAGCAATAGCTCCGACTAGTGGCAACAAACTAATACAACTAGCATGCTTGTATAAACATAGGACTAGTATTAAAACTAGTGTAGTCCGGTCGGAGAAGCATACATCCTCTAGCTCTGAGTCAGATGCAGTGTGCACTGCACAGCTAAGCAATGACATACAGTGTGCTTCCTCATTAATGAACATGATTACTGCTCCCGTCCTACGGATTCCTTCGGCTGTGGAGGTGAAGATGACGACTCCCATGATTCCACACTCCTTCACAGGACCGTCAAGCTACGATGTTGTTAGTGTTGAATACCAGACCTCTGCGGTGAATGTACTGTGAATTAAAGCACAAGTATGTTACTGATATCTAGATAGCTTTAGCCACAAGCATGTGGTAACTAACACATTACATTGCAATCATCTGATTAATTATCAGAATAATCAATAATCAAAGCACAGGCATTTTTCCAATGCAACCAGATAGCACAAACAACGCTTGATTATGTTGCTGAGGACAGTATGCACAAGCCGAAGTAACAAACACATATTCGATAACATTGATCTAGCAACCACCACACAGTACTGATAGCAAAGTTGCTGAAATGACAGCATATTACTGATGCCTGAAAAATTTAGCACAGCATGTGACAATGACACCAGGTATAAGCCTAAAACAAAGCCATGTTCCAAATAACAACTGGGCTAAAAACCTTAAAAATAAAATAACTATGTTTCAATAGCAACTAACATTTTTTAAAGCAAGCAGTTTTTAATAGCTACTATATAGCCTTGAACAAGCAGTGTTTCAATAATAGCCTAGTTTTTATTTATTTATTATTGTTATTATTATTTTTTTATTTTTTTACATACACACAACTTAAATATACCATCATGTTGAATTTCAGCCTATAAAGATGCAAGCCCTTAAACAACAACAACGCATTAAAATGAAAGCACTGTAAAATACAATACACTGTAGCTTTAAGAACGACGTGTTTCCAAGAACTAGATAGACCAAGCGTGTCCGAAGTGACTCAACTGAATTGTGACTGTTTACTATGTCTTTTAAAGCTGTGCCACAGCAGAATATTTCCGTTTGCACCATGAATTGTTAATTCATATCAAACAGCTGCTTGAATCTGCGCTGCATAGCGCTAAAAGCACAGCGTGTGCAACGCGATCAGTTGCCGATGACAACACATAGTAGTAACGCACATAGCCATATGATCGCATAAGCCTAGCAAGAGCATTTTAATGAAAACTACTAAGTTAGATTAGCCCAAGCCACACGTATGTTATCAAAACCCTGATAGATTTTAGCAATGAGCATTAAAAAGGAACTTAGCTTAGCTTTGTGAAGACTTTCAGAGATGAATGGAGAATGAATCACATCGACTCCTGTGTCAATAATGCAGAGATGCGAGCAACAATGCAGACTGAGGTCACTTCCAAATCAGGCAACTTAGGCCTATGATCAATGCGGCAAATCTCGTGTTCAAGTTTAAGATGAATCTGAGGTGAAATCCTTGTGGGGAATGAATTCCTCTTGCTAAATTCCCGATTGCACGATTCCTTGTGAGATGATGTTGTTTGCCTGACGAATTTCGCCATTTAATTTGCTCCTGAGCGATACCTGCTGATAATACTGAAGGAGCTTATATACGTATGGTGATAGGCGTCGTATTCCTATAGGTAGATGTGGATCAGCTGAGGGTCAGCTGATGCGAGCTTGACTAACGTGACCTGCCAGAACTAACGCTACGCTTGATTTTTACTCACCGCCCGGTTCCAATCACGAC
This sequence comes from Abramis brama, assembly GCF_963993115.1. Classification (NCBI taxonomy): domain Eukaryota; kingdom Metazoa; phylum Chordata; class Actinopteri; order Cypriniformes; family Leuciscidae; genus Abramis; species Abramis brama. Next base: position 3,305,106 of record NC_139972.1, read on the forward strand.
CGCAAACCTTTATCATTGCGACTGCTCGATCCTTAACCCTCAGAGGTCGGCAATCACGCCGGCGTGATCTGCTAGTTTTTTTCCTTATCAGTTGAATTGAGACCCGAAATACTCTTTTGACTTTGATTTTACAAACAAGTTTCATACATCAATCGATTCTGTTAAATGTGTATTATTTTTGTGTATACTCACAATAAAAACAAAGTGTTGTGCTTTTTGCCAAATAAAGAAAAATAAACACGAGGCGAGTTCTGCCTTCTCTCTGCCAGCTGTAGTCCATTCTGAAACGCGTCCAAAAATGAACTGTAACTCAGCGAATACTCAGTCAAACAGGCATACAGACACACAGGCATGAAGCTTGAATTCTCTTCTTTTAAATGAAGTAATTTATATAAAAAACAAATATTCTCAGTTCATGTAATCTGTAAGAAAAGAGCGAGATGTCAGTCGTTCTCATCTCATCTAATTACTTGTAATGTGAGCGCGCGCTATTCAAACGCAAATGACTGAGGCAATCCGTGCAAACTGTGAACGCCCTCATATCAGCTCGAGAAAACAAGTTGAATCAGATCATTGTAGCCTTGTTTACACCGTCTCGCAGCGCTGTGAGGAATAATAATAATTGAAAATGTACCTCAGAAGTGCGGGTATATCGAGGAGCGAGCTGAGGAATGCTGTAGCCTAGTAAGTTTTTTTCCTTCTCACGTGAATCGGGTTTCTGTTTATGAATGAATGAACGGCAGAGATGCGCGCTGTTTACCACAGCGCAAAAAGACAGTTTAAATTTAAATCGTGTGTGTGAATGATGATGTTTTAGCAAACTGTATTGCTATACTGAGATGAGTAAAAATCGACTGAAATATGTTGAAATAAAATGTAGGCTATTTGTATAAGCAACATATTAAACTGCAAATTAACATTTATATGCCCTAATATTTTATAAAAACAACGTTACAGTCAGGCGAAATATGAAAGACAACATTTTGTTGACTAGATTTGGGTACAGTTTTTACTGTATAATATACTGTAAGATTACACTTGAATTGTTGTTGTAATTGTAACCTTTTTAATAAAAAAATATATTTAAAAGGTAGATGTAAACAAACTATCTAAAGGTAAATATAATTTTTTTCTTTAAATAATTTGTATTGTGTTTTATTAGTGACAAATTTGGGGAGAGGATAAATATTCCAAAACTGAAAATACAGTATGAGAATTAACTGCACAATTACTAGACATGTTTACCTTGGATATTATACAATTTGCAAGCACAATTTGTGAAAAAAAAAAAAAAAAAAAATTGCGATGCTTCCAACTGTGAACCAATTTGGTAGTGTATATATGTATATATATATATATATATATATATATATGTGTGTGTGTGTGTGTGTGTGTGTGTGTGTGTGTGTATGTGTGTGTGTGTGTGTGTGTGTATATATGAAGAGTTCAGATGCAAAAGCCTCTAAATGCCATCTGAAATTTTCTTCTAGAATGATCATTTTTATCAAGCTCGTATATTCGTATATTTAAGTTAGCTATAGGTGACACACCTGAATGAATGGCTCATTAAGTATGCAGGGGCATTGTCTCACCAGGTGTGGACCACTAAATATGCATGATCGTTTACGCCCCATCCGCATATTGCCTTTCCAAACTAAAAGTGTTTAACAAAACTAAAATCAATGTATCGTTTTATGTGAATGATTAGGCAGGGTGATTTTCACATCATTTTGAAGAAAAAACTCTAGGCGAAGACATCAAAAGTCTTATTGACACATATTTAGTGTGTGTTTTGTGGCCTTATTTCAGAAACTTTCATTTTTAGTTTTTTCAATAACCATGCATAAACATTATTCTCTCAAAAATGAATACATGTACATACATGTGGCTCACATATTATGGTAGTCCTGTTTGTGCTAAATAGAGTGTAATTTTTTTTTGCCATTGATATGTTTATAAGCAACTGAAAAAAGCACAAGGGCATGTCAGAACATCTCAAGGACCCCAAAAACACCCCAGACCTCTGAGGGTTAAGCATTAGACGATCTGCAAATCCGTTGATCTGGGCTTCGTTTATAAAACAATCATCGTCGAAATGCAGGGAACAAAGTCTTACACAGCTCCGTTGATGCTCTGAAAAAACAAACTCCATCCACTGGTCCCTTAGCGCTGGGTTCTTTGGGAATATGTGCAGGGTTGTCTTGCCCTGGCAACCAAAAACACACTTCTTTGGTGACATTGACTTCCAAAACCCGAGCAGAGCGCTTTGATGGCGAACTGCTTTCGCTATCTTGCTCTGGTCTACGAGTGTGCGCGCGCCCGCGGTTCTTCCGGCAGAAGTGCCCTTAGGACCCATATAAGGAAATTCCGCCCCATCTTACGTGACACAGACCCATACTCGAAAAAAACTTTCCGAAACTTGTGACTAACCGGAAGGACAATTTTTGTCACAGAAATACTCCTTCAAACGTACAATTAAATTTTTGAAACTTTGTCCATGTTTAGCATGGGAATCCAACTCTTTAACAGTGTAAAAAAAGTATGCATGAAATAGCATTTCACCCCCCCTTCAAGTTCCAAGATTCTATCAAAAGCTGATTTACTCTATTTTGATCGCTACTGTAAACATCAGTGTTTATATTTGAACTTTAAACTTTTATCCCAGTACTTCTATGATAATTTGAACTATTGTATCACAGAAATAATGAAACTATTATGAGGTTAAAAAGACCTTTTGTGAAGCTGTTTCATGACAACTCTCTCTGGGTCAGCGGCAGCGCCAACACAGATTTGAATGTTGAGATATGATTTTGTCAAAGGTTTAATAAACAGAGGAATATGAAGAAGAGTGTGTGTGTGTTTGAATGGAGATCACAGTATTTTAGAGATGAATCGTGCAGCTCTACTGTCTTATCTCTCTCAGCATATGAGCAGCGCGAGGGCTTTCAGTGCATTCAGTCTCACGTCACTTCCACACATCCACTGGAAAGGGATATTACGACACTCATAGATAACGACACATTTCATCCTCTATTGGAGCAAAAGTGGCTAACTTCTGTCAACTTCGTCTATAAGCAAGGACAAAAATGAAGGAATTTAATTTGAATGAATATCGATTCTGGAATAAAAAAAATCTAATTTAAAATCGTTTAAAAAAAATTTGCGATAGTTAGGTGAATCGATTTTTTTTCTCCCAGCCCTAACACACACACACACGTTCCTTAAAATGTTGACAAATACATTAAGCACACTCACAGACACAGACACATACACACGTTGGGTTTTCATGTTTTATGGGGACTTTCCATAGAAATAATGATTTTATATACTGTACAAATTGTATATCCAATCCCCTAATCCTTACTGATGTATTTTAACAACATGAACTAATGAGTATTTGTATATTTCATATTGACAGCATTATGTTATTATCTTTGGATATAGGCTTAATGTGTGTCATTGTTCTCTACAGGTTGATAAAGTGTGGTGTCACAGATGAAGGTTGTGCTGCTCTGGCTTCAGCTCTGAGATCAAACCCCTCACACCTGAGAGAACTGGATCTGTCATATAATAATCTAGGAGACTCAGGAGTGAAGCTGTTCTCTGCTGGACTGGCGAATCCTCTCTGTGAACTGGAGAAACTGTGGTAAGATCATCTCCACCATAAAGACTCGGAGTGAATAAGGATTAATATGTAGATAGTGTATTCAATATATCTTTGGTGTAAGCCCCATCCGGTGGTTCAGCGACAGATTCCTGCTTGAACCATCAGATCCTGTCGGCGGTAGAAGGCAGCGGTGAGGAGTCTCCCTGAAGAGGAACATTTACATCTTACTATATTATTATCCCCCAAAAGAAAGTAAAACTAACAGTTTTTAAACCGGACGGACTACAAACCAGACAACAGATGCAGGATACAGTGAAGAGGGTTTTTAAAGCACAAATGTTTGGTGTAAATGAAGTTGTCTTGTAATGCTTGTGCAAACAGACCCTTGTAAAAGCTAAGCATTTCCTCAAAATGTGTGTGTGCAGCTGAAAAGAGGGAAGTGGTGTGGGTTTCACCTGAACCAGGACTGTCACCATATCAGATTTATCACTACATGATTATCATGGCCAAAATAGCACACAATATATAACCATATCTATGGAAATCTTGAAAAAATAATAATAATGCTATCAGTCAAATTCATCTTTACTCTGTTTATTTTTTCTTTATTTTGTGTTATTTTTGAAAAAGAAGAATCACTTCATCACACACAAAAGGAACAATTACACTTAATGCCACCAGTTTGAAATAATGGTAACACTTTATCACAAGTATACACTAACAAAGACCTTATAAATCATTTCCAAACTATTAGTTTATAGTTAATGAATAGTGTATAATAGTACACAGGGTTCCAGACTGCGACCATTTTTTGAGAATGTGCGAGTTAAAATTGTATGTGGTCGCATTTGTGCGAGTGCACGGCCATGTACTACTCAGTTGAATTCACGCATGAATTTTCCTGCATTGAACTTGTTTTAGTGCCCGCCAAAGTGAATTTTTGTCCCGCCAAAGTCTTATTTGATCGGTGAGTAATGTAGATAAACTGCAGCGCTTGTGACAGGGCGCATGTTTGACTGAAAGTGAGAGAGAGAGAGAGAGACCCGGTCGCATGCCACTGAAACCACTCACGTCTCTTCCACGTGTCCACTTGAAAGTAGGGATGTCCCGATACCACTTTTTCACTTCCAATACCGATGCCGCAGCTTTGGCTATATGCCGATACCGATATCAATCCGATATTTTTATTTTATTCTTGAACTAATACTAATAATAAAATATATGGAAGCACTTTGCTCAATTAGCCACATAAAAACATCTCACTCAAATGGAGAACAAATACTTCCACAATATATCCACAACAACAGTTGATTATGAAAGACTGCCACCCTTTATTCAAACACTACAAAAAATTATATATATATAGGTACTCTCTCTCTCTCTCTCTCTCTCTCTCTCTCTCTCACACACACACACACACACACACACACACCCTCTCTCACACACACACACACACACACACACACACACACCCTCTCTCTCACACACACACCCTCTCTCACACTCACACTCTCACACACACACACACACACACCCTCTCTCACACACACACACACACACACACACACACACACCCTCTCTCTCACACACACACCCTCTCTCACACTCACACTCACACACACACACACACCCTCTCTCTCTCTCTCTCTCTCTCACACACACACCTTCTCTCTCTCTCACACACACACACACTCTCTCTCTCTCTCTCTCTCACACTCACACACACACTCACACACACACACACACACACACACACTTATTTTATGTCATTAAAGTCTTTAAATGTTCGCCAGTTCCCGCCTCCTTCTTCCCATAACAACGAACTGCGTTACACTGGTGCTGAAACCCGGGAAGGAAGAAGGAGGCGGGAACCGGCGAACATTTAAAGACTTTAATGACAAAAAATAAAACAACAACAAAACGAAAGCAAAAGACCGCAGCCCCTCACGGACGACTGCTGTCACACAATAAAACATAAACACAGCAACATAACTCTAGGGCTGTCCTCTCTCGCTCTTCACTGCCGTCGCTCCTCCTTTATGCTTCCTCTCCTCCGTGAGAGATACGAGACCGGTGCGTCGTGCAGGAGTTGCTCATCAGTAATCACGCCACCGGCCTCGTGCCGCTCTCTCACGGCCCTCGGCCTCGTCCTGCTTGCCACACATATATTCAAGCATTTAGGCGATGGTTTACAGTTTTTGCCTATTGCTTACACACGTTTTGCTAAATTTGGCTCATTGTGTCAAAACTCTACACACAAGCAAATAAGACAAAACACTGGGAAATAAACCATTGACATCTATGTCAAATTGAAACTCTGCTATCAAAACCTAACAATCCATTGTCAAAATGTCACTCTGATGACAAAATGATATCCACTTGAATACATTTTCAGATTAGCAGCAACACACTAGTCTACTTTATATAAAAAACTGCAGTCTTTTTTCAATGTTTTTATTCAGTTCCACAGAGGGCATGATTTCACAACAACCAAAAAAATGAAATACTGTTTTCAAAATCATTACATTAGTATATTTTACAGTACAGTAAATTCAGTTAAATCAAAAATAAAAACAAACAGTGCACTACTGTAAACACAGAAAAACACAATTGTGCGCAAGTGGGCTTATGGATCCTGCCGTCTGTTGGGGTCTGGCCACAGGATCTCATCAACATCACAAGCAATGTCTTCTCTCGGTAAACATCGGGGAAAATATCCCCTTGTGTGCCGAATCCATCCCTGGATTGACCTCACCTCAATGTCTCCGCAGGCCTGTTCCATTGCCTGCAGAAGAGGCATACGGACATGTGGTTGGCGGTCATATACGCGCCATCTCCAAGCGGAAAAAAATTCCTCTATAGGATTTAGAAATGGTGAGTAAGGGGGCAAGTACAGAACTTCAAACTGATCATGGTTGGTGAACCAGTTCTGGACCAGAGCAGCCCGATGGAAACTAAAATTATCCCAGACAACAACAAACCTGGGCTGCTCTGGTCCATCCTGTACAACTGCATCATGAAGTGTATCTAGAAATGTGATTATGTGTTGCGCATTATAGGGACCCAATGTGGCATGATGGTGCAGTAGCCCTCGAAGACTTATGGCAGCACACAGTGTGATGTTTCCCCCGCGCTGCCCCGGGACGTGCAAAATTGCCCTTTGGCCAATTATATTACGTCCCCGTCGTCTGTTTTTGCTAAGGTTGAATCCAGCCTCGTCAATGTAAATACATTCATGCGGCTGTGCAGCTCCATCCATGTCCAAGATTCTCGTAACAAAAAATACATATTGTGGATGGCTTTACTCAAAGCACACACATACACTACACATACAGAACCAACCCATCCCACCACACAGGTACCTGTGTAGCTTTCTGAATGTATCTATGTGGTACTAATCCAGTGGTACATATTAATCTGTTACTGCACCCATTCTTTATTGTAAATGTAAAGGACTGAAACACTCACCTGTACATATTCATGTCGAAGTTCTTTGACCCTGACACTGTTCCTCTCAAATGGGACCCTGTACAGTTGCTTCATGGTCATGTTGTGCTTTACCAAGATCCGTCTGATAGTTGTGATGCTTACTCGATTTATGTTGTTAAATACTTGCCTATCTGCAAGTATTTGTTGCTGTAGCTGGTGGAGACTGATTGCATTGTTTGCTCTGACTAGGTTCACTATGGCAAGTTCCTGCTGTTGGGTGAACAGGCGTTGGGGTCCACCCCCAGTAGGTCTTCTAGCCATTCTGTAGAAAAATGCAACCACAAATTGTTCTCGTCTACTTCTTTTTTACAGTACTGTGTATACTGAACTTTACTGTATTTACGATACACAGTACTGAAACATCTCATCACGTTATCACGGTATGTTTCACAAAACTACCACTTTTGTTGAAAAAGGAGCATTAGCCACCCTGGAATACAATACATGTGATACAGTAATGTGATATGGTACATTACTGTAAATACTCTATACAGTCTGAGTAGAGTAGAGAGTTGAAGACATACCTGTTTTCCCGCCGGAATGTCCTTATTATGGATGAAACTGTGAAGCGGCTTAGATTAGGATGGACTCTCTGCCCAGCTTCCCTCATAGTCAGGCCATGGTTTATGACATGGTCCACCAAAGTTGCCCTTATGTCATCCGAAATAATGGTCCTTGCGTGGCCTCTTTGACCACGTCCTCCTCTCTCTCTCTGTCCTCCTCTCTTTCTCTGTCCTCCTCTTCCTCTGCCTCTGCCTCTAGCTCTCCCTGCCTCCATGCTTGAAAAGTTCTCAAAATGGCTTAACTGGGGCCTTTTTGTAGCTGGCTGATTGGTGTTCAGTTTTGTAAGTAAGTGTTTTCAGGTGTGTGTCTGTCTTTTCAATTAACCAATGTGTTTTCCCAATGGTACCCTGAGATTTCATTTTTGAACTAAGTGTCTTATGTATGAAATAGTGTGTAGTGTCTAGGAGCAAGTGTGTTGCAGACAGGAGCAAGTGTGTTACAGAATTGCAACTAAAGTGCAAAGCAGCGCTTTTGTTTAAGGTATGGTTACACTTTGTTTAAGGTATAGTAACAACAACTTCAAGTTATGTTACTTTGGTTTAAGCATCTGTCTATAGTGTTCAAGCAACGGGCAAAAACTGTAAGCTAGATTTCCCCATGGTTTGTGTTGGATAGGTATCGGATCATATTTTTTTCTCCCCTCCGATCTCCGATCTAGCGTTCTGGGCCAGTATCGGCACGATACCGATGACGTGGATCGGATCGGGACATCCCTACAACACTCATAGATAACGACACATTTCATCCCCTGTTGGAACAAAAGAGGCTAACTTCTGTCAACCTCGTCTATAAGCAAGGACAAAAAATAATGCAATTTAATTTGAATCAATATCGATTCTGGAATAAGGAAAATCTATTTTTAAATCGTAAACAAAAAAAATCGCGATAGTTATGTGAATTGATGTTTTTCTCCCAGCCCTAACACACACACAAATGTTCCTTAAAATGTTTACAAAGACATTAAGCACACTCACTCACACACACACACACGTTGGGTTTTCATGTTTTATGGGGTCTTTCCATAGAAATATTTTTTTTTATAATGTATCTTCTATCCCCTAATCCTAACTGATGTATTTTAACATTGTGAACTAATGAGTATTTGTATATTTCATATTGACAGCATTATGTTGTTATCTTTGGATATAGGCTTAATGTGTGTCATTGTTCTCTACAGGTTGTGGGATTGTGGTGTCACAGATGAAGGTTGTGCTGCTCTGGCTTCAGCTCTGAGATCAAACCCCTCACACCTGAGAACACTGGATCTGTCTGGGAATAAACTAGGAGACTCAGGAGTGAAGTTGCTGAAGGATCTGAAGGATGATCCACATTATAAACTGGAGAAACAAGAGTAAGAATAGTTTTTAACGATTTTTGGAGTGTAATGATCATTTGTGCTGGTTCTGTATCAGCTGTCCGTTGTGTGAAAGTGACCTTTCATGTGATTTTGATTTTGTAAAGTGACTTTGAGCATCAGACAAAAGCTATATTAAAAAGCTTTAAAAAAGCTATGTTTGAGAATGAATTAATATAGATTATCTAGTTAGTTTTCTTATGAAAAGTTGTGACAGGCGTAATATCTCATATATGTGACTGTTTGTTTGTTTTATTTTAGGTATAGATGACAGTCTGATCTTCTGATGATCATCTGATGGTGAATAAGGATCCAGCGTGGGTGCGGCCACCCCAGGGCCCCATGCCAATTAGGCCCTCAAACGCCGCTGATCTTGCGTCAGCGGATATTTATTTTTACATTCTCGATGTTTTTGTGGGGCAGTTTGAAAGTCGATTTTCAGACTTAAAAAAAATGGCCAAACTGTTCGCAGTGCTCTGCCCAAAGCGGTTTGAGCACCCTGATGCTGAGGAGAACATGCTTGAGCTGGCCCGGTTCTACTCAGAAGACATGCCCAAGCCAGAAGACGCAGTGGAGGAGTTTCGCTCTTTTTGTGCATTGTATTCTGAGTTAAAGATGGATCTCATCACCGACGCCGTCCTGCCATTCCTCATTGCCAACGACATGGATAGAGCATGGATAGAGCCTACCCACACCTGACCCACACCTGACCACACCTCCACAGGATTTATAAAACCCTTCCCATCAGCAGCGCCAGTGCCGAACGAAGTTACAGCCGTCTGCGGCTCATTAAGACATACTTGCGTTCGTGCATGGATGAGGCCAGACTGTCAAATCTCACCTTGCTGTGTGTGGAGCGGGACATACATATTGACAAGGACAAAGTGGTTGGCAGATTTGCCACCATGAAGGAGAGGAGGATGAAGATTTAATAAGGGACCATGATATATGTATATAGTTTTGTTTTGTTTTATTTATTTGTTCTGGAGGATCGTTAAGCAGACAACAAAATGGTAAGAAAAAAATATTGTCTTTAAAAATATATATTTCAGTTATGAATAAGTCACTCAGTCAGAATGTTATAAATCAGTTGTTTTTCTCAAAGTTTTCATCCCAGTTAAGTTTTCATGTAGCACCTGTAGCCTACATATGGAGTTGTAAACAAACACTGTGTTCAATATATATAATAGTGCCATGTCAATTATATAATGTGGCACTGATTGAGCGCACTTGGCCTGTTCAGCACCATCGCTTTTTTTCTTGACTGGCAAAATGTTTTCTTTGTTCGTCAATACAAACTTGTCAAAAAATTTGGTTTTATTTAACATATAAGCTTACTTGGCTCAACAAGTGACACATTATTACATATGCATTCATTAGATATTTTACGTTGTTTTTAACGGTTTTAATTTTAAAATGAATTGGTGGCAGAGGGCCCCATGATGAAGCTCCGCCCCCACTGTACTGAGAGTCTAGCTCCGCCCCCACTGTACTGAGAGTCTAGCTCTGCCACCACTGTACTGAGAGTCTAGCTCCGCCCCTGCGCAGCAGCTCGAGTTCTTACCAGAACCAGGAAGTATGACCATATTAGCCCGGTTCTGTCAACACTGCACTGGCTCCCTATTAAACATTTTATACATTTTAAAATATTGCTGATTACTTACAAAGCACTAAATGGTTTAGCTCCGCAGTACTTGAGCGAGCTCTTAATGCATTATAATCCTTCAGGTCTATTGCGATCTCTGGTTCACATGGCTACGCGGAAGCGATAAATATTTTGGTATTATACATTTTTATGGCCAGACAAGTAATTTGTTGAGGTCAATTTGTAAAAAAATAAGACTACACTCCTGTGCACATATATTTTCAAACGTGCATACATATAGACTAAACACGTAATACGCATGTGCACGCCATCAGTGTTTACACAGGTTCACCCTGGAGCCTGTTTCAAGGTTTGTGTTCTTGAGCCACCAGGCACTGTTGTTGTGCGAATGAGCGGCCGGAGCGGGTCAAGGGTTTTCTGTTAGAGCGGTGTCGTGTTAGCTGCCCCTAAGTTAAGAACTAGTGATCTTTGCAACGGAAGTGAATCAGTCAAAACTAACTTTAGCTGGACAACTTTATTCTAGAGCTGCTGTAAAGCCAAACAATCTCTGTTACTGTAATTTCCTATTATCACTGTAAAGCTGCTTTGAAACAGTCGATATTGTTAAAAGCGCTATATACATGAAGGTGACTTGACTTGAATGTGTTTGTGTTGTACCAGCAGACGGAGACAAAGACTAATGAATCATTTTTTATAATTGTGAAAAAAAAAAAAAGTTCAAGCTCACTTTTGGAAAACAAACAGTGTACGCTTGAGTGCATCATGTTTTTAATAATAGTTGTATTACATTTGCATACTGTATTAAGAAGAGGAAGAGTTGTTGTAGTCGAGCACATTTGTGAGTCTGCTCAAGCTGTCTCATCCGTCTTTTCACATGCAATACAGTACGCAACACAAATGCAATAGCATGTCACTCTGTAGGCATCTTACAACAGTTCCCGCACAAGCGATTTTTAGATTATCATGACAGAAAATGCTAATCAAAGACTTGAAGATCGTTAACTCCGCATCAGCACATAAATTCATCAACTAACCATTCAGAAACATCCTGTTGCTTCTACATGTTGTCACTTCTTCTTGAGTCTCTCCATCATTGTCCGACTCCAGTTTAAACATGAAAGGCAGAACAGTTTCTGATATTTTAGTGCTTGTCTGCGTGATTGTGTGTGTGTGTGTTTTAGTTGGCGCAGGTGCGATCTGTGTGTGAGAAACTGCAGCGTTTGTTATCCAGAGGGAAACAGCAGGTTTCAGCCGCACGTGTGTATCAGCCTTTCACAGGACTCAACCCGATACACTACAACCCTTACACTGAGATACACACATGCACGAGATATTCACTATTGTATTTCCATTGCAAACACACGATAAACATTTGATATATCACTCAGCTGTATATTTATGTGTGTGTGTGTGTGTGTGTGTGTGTGTGTGTGTGTGTGTGTGTGTTTAGCCCTTATGGAGAGCCGCGGTGTCTCAGTTTGATCGACTCATCACTCCGGCTAAACAGGAAGCAGCTGGAAAGCTCAAGACCTTTATAATAGATGCACAGGACAGTCCGCAGCAGGTACACACACTCACACTAGTCCTGTGTATTAAGACGTTTAGCTTTTTGTTTGAGTCATTTCGTTACGCTAGCCAAGAACCGCCAAGAACTTAGACAGAGTGAGACTGTCTGATTGAGGGCGAGTGAATAGATAATACGAGATAAATGGACAAAATAAACAAAAAATACACAGGCATACACTACTGTTCAAAAGTTTGGGTTTTTAACTAAATTAATTAACACTTTTATCCATCAAGGATGCATTAAATTGATCAAAAGTACAGTAAAGACATTTATAATGTTACAAAAGATTATATTTCAAATAAATGCTGTTCTTTCTATTCATCAAAGAATCCTGGAAAAATGTTTCATGGTTACACAAAAATATGAAGCAGCACAACTGTTTTAAACACTGATAATAATCATAAATGTTTCTTGAGCATCAAATCATCATATTAGACTGATTTCTGAAGGATCATGTGACACTGAAGACTGGAGTAATGATGCTGAAAATTCAGCTTTGATCACAGGAATAAATTACACTTCACTTTATATTCACATAGAAAACAGTTTTTCTAAATTATAATAATATTTCACTGTTTTTACCATATTTTTGATCAAATAAATGCAGCCTTGGTGAGCAGAAGAGACTTCTTTCAAAAACAAACCCCAAACTTTTGAATGGTAGTGTATTCGAGAAACTTTAAGGCGGAATTTTCCGCCTTCAAAAATAAACGACTGATTATTTCACAGACCTCAGAAAGCATAGTTAAATATCTCATATACGCTTCTTAACCCTTGTGTTGTGTTGCGGGACAATTTGACCCGTTTAGATTTTATAGTTGCTGGAAATACTGGTTAACCTATGCTTTCTTGATATTTTGTGACTTTTTCTCATTTATCATCATGAACATGCATGCAAAGTTTCAACATGCTGGTGTTTTTTGACATATACAAACAAAATTACTGTTCCTTTCGTGATGTTCGCGGGTCAATTTGACCCGCATATTTTAACGCTCTAAGGCAACTGTACGGACCCAAAATAATAACATTTCTTGGTTATACTTTATTTTATTTTTTTACTACCTTATGAAGCTAAAAAATAGTTTTTCCACACTTATTTCAATACAGAAAAATATTTTGTCAGCCACAGATGGTAAAAATGACCTATCATTTTTTTAAGCTACCTGAAATAATATTAAATAATTTTTTTCTTGTTATTTTGTGACTTTTTTGCATTTATCTTCATGAACATGCATGCAAAGTTTCAACATGCTGGTGTTTTTTTTTTGGCATATAGAAACAAAATTTCTATTACGTTTGTGATGTTCGCAGGTCAATTTGACCCCCATAGTCTATTCAAAAGCAACTGTACAGACACAACATAAAAACATTTATTTTATGTATCAACTGGGCATCAACTCCAGTTCTAAAGTGTAAGTGTATCTAAAAGTGCTCTAACCCAAACCAAACACACTTGAAAAAGCTAAATCATGGTGTTCAGAGTTAATTGCAAATTAATGTGTGTCATTGTTCTCTACAGGTTGTGGGAGTGTGGTGTCACAGATGAAGGTTGTGCTGCTCTGGCTTCAGCTCTGAGATCAAACCCCTCACACCTGAGACAACTGGATCTGTCATTTAATAAACTAGAAGACTCAGGAGTGAAGCTGCTCTCTGCTGGACTGGCGAATCCTCACTGTAAACTGGAGGAACTGTGGTAAGATCATCTCTACCATAAAGACTCGGAGTGAATAAGGATTAATATGTAGATAGTGTATTCAATATATCTTTGGCGTAAGCCCCATCCGGTGGTTCAGCGACAGATTCCTGCTTGAACCGTCAGATCCTGCCGGCGGTAGAAGGCAGCGGTAAGGAGTCTCCCTGAAGAGGAACATTTACATCTTACTATATTATTCTCTCTCAAAAGAAAGTAAAACTAACAGTTAAATAAACTGGACGAACTACAAACCAGACAACAGATGCAGGATACAGTGAAGAGGGTTTTTAAATCACAAATGTTTGGTGTAAATGAAGTTGTCTTGTAATGCTTGTGCAAACAGACCCTTGTAAAAGCGTGAGCATTGCCTCAAAATGTGTGTGTGCGCAGCTGAAAAGAGGGAAGTGGTGTGTGTTTCACTTGAACCAGGACTGTCACCATATCAGATTAATCACTACATGATTATCATGGCCAAAATAACACACAATAACAATATATCACCATATCTATGGAAATCTTGATAATTATAATAATGCTATCAGTCAAATTCATATTTACTGTTTATTTTGTGTTATTTTTGAAAAAGAAGAATCCCTTCATCACATACAAAAGTAATAATTACACTTAATGGTGACCAGTTTGAAATAATGGTAACACTTTATCACAAGTATACAGTAACAAAGACCTTATAAATCATTTCCAAACTGTTAGTTTATAGTTAATGAATAGTGTATAATAGTATATAAGCTGATGTTAATATATTAAGAGACTACATACAAATAGTGTTATTGTTTAATTAGCTCTTATGTAAAGAGTTAGATAATGCTTTAACAACGTATTAACCATAAATAGTTCTCACTTTAGATTAGGTCACGGAAAATCAGAAAATGTCATTAAGTGCTTTAATACAGGCTTTATTGGACATTAATTACATTAGTATTAAAAGTTCCTCAAAATGTTTGCAAATACATTAAGCACACACAAAGCTCACACAGAAGCACACACAAACACACACACACACACACACACTCTCTCTCTCTCTCTCTCTCTCTCTCTCTCTCTCGAATGTGTGTTGCATGTCGGGAGTGTGGGGTGTGTGAGCGTTTCACGGGTGAGAAGAGCAACTGTTTTTTCCTCTTTTGGGAAGCTGTTTTAAACATTTTTTGTTTGTTTTTTGCTTTTCGTTTTTTCTTTTTCGTTTGTTCAATTTTTTTATTTTTATTATTTAATTTGTTGTTTGTTTGACTTCGTGGCGGGGTGTGAGAATGGAGGCTCACCCGAGTGGGTGTGACTCCTCTCTGTCGCTCCGTCATGGAGTCGGGTGCGTGCCTGTGGCCGATGCTTCTGTGGAGGATGTACTTGTCGCGGCGGGAGAACAAATTGGATTTGAAAATATAGTTTCTGCCTCGCGGATGAATAAGGCCGTTGTGATTTTCTTGAAGGAGCAGAGTTTGGTTGGTCGGTTGATTGAGAGCGGAGTGTGGGTAAGTGGTGTTTTTTGTGTTATTTCACCGCTGGTTTCGCTTTCAACGAAAGTTACAATCTCTAATGTGCCGCCGTTCATCCCTAGTAGTGAAATTGAACGAGAATTACTCAGGTTTGGAAAACTTGCTAGCGGAATAAAAATGATTCCGCTAGGTTGTAAAAATCAAGCATTAAAGCACGTGCTTTCATTCAGACGTCAAGTGTTTGTTTTTAGAATCGCCTTCTTTGGACATCTCTTTTCGCGTTCAGCATGAAGGGAAATCCTATATGATTTATGCGAATACTGGCAGCCTCAAATGTTTTGAGTGCGGAGATATCGGACATAAGAAAAACGCTTGTCCAAACAAAAAGCAGATTGAAAGAAATGAAAACACAAATGGAAACTAAGTAGTTTTACCAACATCAGAAGAGCAGAGTATGAAAGTAAGGAAAGACCAACTCAATAGGCCAACTACGGGAAAAAGTGAAACTGTAAACGGTGAGGCTGTAAAAGACAGTGAAGAAAGTAGGCCTACAGTAAGTGAAGTAGTTGAGGAACATAGCGGGATAAGTGTTGAAGTTGAAAGATCTGAGGTCATTGGTACGCTTGAAACAGATAGGCCTACTATTGGTGATAAAAGTGAAGATCACCTTTTTGTGTCACAGATAGAGGAAGAAGGAATTGGTCATGAAATGGAGGAAGGTGATGATGATGATAATTTGTCTGAAATGTCGGATATCCCATCTCAGTGTGGGGATGAACAGTTGTATACTGTAAAAGAAATTAATGATTTTCTGGATGAAACTTTTGGCAGAAAGTTTGAAGTAAGCGAGTTTTTCCCAGATGTTGGAAAATTTTTGATTTCAGTGATGAAAATACAGAAAACAGTAGGATTTGAAGAACTTAGCAGAAGGAAAAGGTTTAGACTAAAGAAAATTGTTACAAAATTGAGGAGAGGCAAATGTTTGACTAAAAGATTAACTAAACTTGTTTAATGTCACAAAGGGTGAATCTTCTTTTCTATTTTAAACTGTTTTTCCTTTGTCCTATTTTTTTCTTTCTATTCCCTCTATATATGGAGAGCTTAAAAATAGGAACCATTAATATAAATGGAGGGAGGGAAAAAACAAAAGGGCTGTTATATCTGAATATATACAGAAACATTAATATAATCCGTTTTCGTCACATCCGCACCCCCACGAGGTGATCTTTGCGGGTAACTCGTGGTAAAAATAAGAATTTTGAAATGCGATGGCACCAAAGAAGAATCCCGTACAGGCTGATGAGGTTGACGATATTAAAAGATCGCTTGACATGTTGGCGGAGGAACTTTCTGTTGTTAGACAACAACAGAAAACCATTATGGATTTGGTGGAAGAAGTCAAGTCCTTGAGGATACAAAACACAGAGAAGGATAAGCGGATTTCGTTATTGGAGAACCGGGTGGCTGATCTGGAGCAATATACCAGAATGAATGACATCATAGTCACCGGTTTGGAGACGAAACCCATTTCCTATGCCCGAGCGGCGGCAAAGTCACATGGAGAGGAGTTGAGCAAACAGGAGGTTGCTTCAGTGGAGCAACAGGTGATGGCGTTCTTCCACTCAAAGGGGATTGAGTTGGTCAAGGATAACATCGAGGCTTGTCACCCTCTCCCACGAAAAAACAAGACGGATAAACTGGTTATAATCATTCGGTTTTCCTCCAGGAAGCAAAAGACGGATCTGCTGAAGCAGGGAAGGCAGCTGAAGGGTACGGATGTGTATGTAAACGAGCATCTGACAAAGAAAAATGCCGACATCGCCAAAAAGGCCCGTTTTCTTAGAAAACAGAAGAAAATACAATCTACATGGACCAGGAACTGTAAAATATTCATCAAGCTCAACGGATCACCAGAACAAGCCAAAATACTAGTAGTCAGGAGCTTGGAGGAGTTGGATAAGTACCAATGACACAAAAAGAAAACAAGGTAAACTTAAGACAATAAACATGACAATCCCTGTCAACAAAAATATATCCATATCGAGATTAGAAACGTTTGCATACACAGAGCATGGAATACAAGACATAGATAATGACATTGACTCAGAAAATAACTTGTTTCACAATATCAACAACAACTGCAGTTATTACACAGAGGATGAATTTAATGTTACTTTCCAATCAGATGATAACATATCAATTATTCACTTCAACAGCAGAAGCCTTTATGCCAATTTCCTAAATATTAAGGAGTATTTGAGACAATTCAAGAACCCATTTAATATTATAGCAATATCGGAGACATGGATTAGTATTGATAAGGGTGTGGATTTTGAGATGGATGGATATGAACTGAACTATAATAACAGAGTAAAAAAGAGTGGAGGAGGTGTGGCAATATATGTGGATAAAAGATTGAAGTATAATGTGGTAAAGAGCATGACAGCAGCTGTTGATAACTTACTAGAATGTATTACAGTAGAAATATGTGTGGAAAAGGTAAAAAATATTATTGTGAGTTGTTTATACAGAGCTCCCGGATCAAGCATTGAGTTATTCAAAGATTGGATAGAAAATATGTTTTCCAAATCATTGCAAAAGAGTCTGTTTATATGTGGGGATTATAACATTGATTTATTAAATCCAAAAAAGCATCAGATGACAGAAGATTTCATTAATACCATGTACAGTATGGGTCTATATCCAAAAATTACTAGACCTAGTAGAATTACCTCATATTGTGCAACTTTAATAGATAATGTTTTCACAAACATTATGGGAGATAACTTGGAAAGTGGGCTATTGTTTAATGACATTAGTGACCATTTACCTGTCTTTATTGTCTATCACTGTACTTACTGGAAACCTAAGTATCAAAATCAGTATAAATACAAGAGGGAAAGAACTGAAGAAAACATCAATGCATTTAAGAATGATTTGTTAAAACAAAATTGGAAAGATGTGTTTAAAGAAGATAAAGACATCAATAAAGTGTATGATGCATTTCTAAATGTTTTTACATCATTGTATGATAAAAATTGTCCGGTAAAACAATACAGTTATAGACATAAACAAACAAATAGTACTTGGATCACTAAGGGTCTGAAAAATGCCTGCAAAAAGAAAAACACATTATACAGGAAATTTATAAAATGTCGAACTGTTGAAGCAGAAAACAAATATAAAAAATATAAGAATAAATTAACCAGTATTATGAGGATATGTAAGAAAGAGTATTATAATAAAATTCTAGATAAGAATAAAAGCAATATGAAAGGTTTGTGGAAGGTGTTAAACAGTATTATAAGAAATGAAGCCGGAAATAAAAACACTGGTTATCCAGAGTATTATATTGAGAAGGATAAGATAGTAAACAATATGAAAGATGTGGTTCATGGTTTCAATAAATTCTTCATAAATGTAGGACCAGATTTAGCAGACAAAATTCAGGACTGTGAAGTAAAAAATGAAGTTGTTGCAGATCTTTTGGACAGAAACCTTAATTCTATTTTCCTTAAAGCAGTTAAAGAAAAAGAGGTTCTACAGATTGTAAAAAAATGTAAAAGTAAAGCCTCAGTGGATTGGAATGGTATTGATATGGTATTGGTAAAAAAAGTTATTACGGAGATAGTAGAACCATTAACAAACATATGTAACTTGTCTTTTCAAACCGGTAAATTTCCAAATAAAATGAAAATAGCAAAGGTAATACCACTATATAAGAGTGGAGACAGACATTACTATACAAATTACAGGCCGGTTTCATTACTCTCCCAGTTTTCTAAAATCCTTGAAAAGCTTTTTGCAGAAAGAATGGATAATTTTATTGAAAAATATAAACTCTTAGTTGACAGTCAATATGGATTCAGAACAAATAGATCAACATCCTTAGCGTTAATGGAATTAATTGAGGAAATTACAAATAGTATAGATAACAAAAAATATGCAGTAGGAATTTTTATAGATTTAAAGAAAGCATTTGATACGATCAATCATGATATTATGATCAGTAAACTGGAAAAGTATGGCATTAGAGGAGTAGGATTAAACTGGGTGAGTAGCTATTTACGAAACAGGCAACAATTTGTGGAAATTGGTGAACATAAATCAACTTGTATGAATATAACTTGTGGAGTGCCACAGGGGTCAGTTCTTGGTCCAAAGCTTTTTATTTTATATATAAATGATGTATGCAGAGTTTCTAATATGTTAAATTTTATTTTATTTGCAGATGATACCAGTATTTTCTGTTCTGGTGACAATGTACAACAGCTTTTGGAGATAATCACATCAGAAATGAAAAAATTAAAACAGTGGTTTGATGTGAATAAATTGTCATTAAATTTAAGTAAAACAAAGATAATGTTATTTGGGAAACACAAAAAAAATCCTGATATAAAATTGGAAATAGACAACGTTTGTATTGAAAGAGTTTATGAAAATAAATTTCTTGGTGTGATTATTGACCACAAAATCTGTTGGAAACCTCAGATAAATTATGTCAAAGCAAAAGTAGCTAAATCTATATCAATACTTGTGAAATCAAGGCATATTTTAGATCATAAATCTTTACATACACTCTATAATACTCTCATTTTACCGTATTTAAGTTACTGTGTGGAGATATGGGGTAATACCTACAAAACCAACCTACAGCCATTATGCACATTACAAAAAAAAGCTATAAGAATTATTAATAATACAGGACACCTTGAACATACCAATCTATTGTTTTTTAAATCACATATATTAAAGTTCATTGATTTGGTTAAATTTAAGACTGCTCAAATTTTGTACAAAGCAAGAAATAATTTACTTCCAGGAAATATGCAAAAAATGTTTATGAATAGGCAGGGTGGGTATAACTTAAGAGGGGAATATAATTTCAAAAAATTCAAAGTCAGAACAAATATGAAAAGCATGTGCATAACGGTATGTGGTGTGAGTTTGTGGAATGGTTTGGAGTTGGAGCTAAAAAACAGTACAAATATATATAAGTTTAAAATATTGTATAGAAACATGCTTATAAAAGGATACAGGGATGAAGACAGGTAATGTTGGGCGGGGATATTATACAGACTGTAAAGGTACAGGTGATTATAATGTGCTGGGCTTCACAGTAAATTATTATGTTTGGCTGTTGTGTTTCTGTTTTCATTGTTTTTTGGGGTGTTTGGTTTAGGTTTGTAAAGAAATGGTGTAAATAAGTGTTTAAGTAATTATGAGCATTGAAATTAGGGGTGGGAAGTAATAAGCTTTGGCTTCCTCCTGCTCCTTTTCGAACACATTAGTTATTTATTCAAATATTGTGGATAAATACTTTGTTTGTTTTGTTTTGTTTTGTTGCTTTGTTTACAACTTATATATGTTATATTGTATTTTCTTTGTCTATTTGTAATATGTTCGAAACAAAATATAAATGAAATGAAATATAACATTTTTACAAGAAACCCAGTGATATGGTAGACGAGATAGACTGGAGAATGTGGTGGGAGGGAAACATTTTCTTTAGTCATGGCTCAAATCTATGTGAGGGTGTTGCCATTCTTTTTGGAAAAAATATAAATATGACTGTTGTTTCTACTTGTGAGATAGAAAAAGGTAGGGGTTTAGTTGTTCAGGTGGAAATAATAGGTTCATTGTTTGTATTTATTAATGTATATGCACCGAATAATGGAGCAGAGAGAATTACTTTTTTTAAGAAAGTGAATGATGGCTTAAAAGCTTTTGATAAGAATGTATTTTTGATTTTAGGTGGTGATTGGAATTTCACCCTAGATTTTGCATTGGATAGAAATGGAGAGGAACCCTGTCCTCCTTCAATAAATGTGTTAAGTGATATTATTAGAGAATATGATTTATTTGACGTCTGGAGAGAATATCATCCAATGGCAAGACAGTACACATGGGTAAAAGTTTCCAGTAATCATATTAGTTCAGCAAGGCTAGGCAGGTTTTATATTAGTAGAAGTAATAATAATAGAGTTAAAAAATCTGTTATTTCCCCAAATGGTTTTACGGACCATCATTTGTGTTAGTTGGAAATAAGCTTAAAAAAATCGAAAAGCTTCAGTTTTTATTGGCATTTTAATATTAAATTGTTGCATGATGTAACTTTCTGTGAGAAATTTGTTTTATTGTGGAATAACTGGAAAGAAAGGAGAAATGATTATGATAATATTGTTCAATGGTGGGAAGTGGGAAAAACCCAAAAAAGAATGTTTTGTCAAAATTATACTGCTCATACAAACAGTTTGATTAAAAAGACAATCAAAGAACTTGAGAGAGATATAGAACAACTTGAAATAAATGCAGTAAATAATAATTTAATAGATGTAAGCATGTTGGAAAAAAGGAAGAAAGCTTTGGGAACTCTTCTTCATGAAAATGCAAAAGGAGCTTTAATTAGAGCTCGTTTTCCTTCACTGAATGATATGATATCTTTCTTTTTTAATTTAGAAAGAAAAGTAATGGAGAGAAAACAGATGTTACATCTGAAACGTGAAAATGGAATTTTAACCTCCGATCCAAAAGCGATGAGGATGCTTGCAATGGATTTTTATAAGGATCTGTTTGGAGCACAAAACTGTGATGTCTCAAGTATGGACTTTTTACTCAAAGATATACCAAAACTGGATATTGAACAGCAAAAGGAGTTGGACTCTGAGATAACGATGCAAGACTTGTCAAAAGCAGTTCAGCAACTTTCTATTGGTAAAGCCCCTGGAATTGATGGACTTCCTGCTGAATTTTATAAACATTTTTGGCATGTACTCAAGGCATGTTGGAGGTTTTTAAAGCCTCTTGTGAAAAGAAGGAACTGCCAACAAGTTGTAAAAGAGCTGTACTTTCATTACTCCCCAAGAAAGGCGACCTTGGTCTTTTAAAAAACTGGAGACCAGTTGCATTATTATGTACAGACTATAAAATTATTGCGAAGTGTCTTTCAAATAGACTAAAAACATACCTTGGGTCTTTGATACAAAGAGATCAGACTTATTGTATACCAAAGAGAACTATAATGGATAACCTCTTCCTTTTAAGAGATGTTATTGATCTGGCATACATGGATAATCAAGATCTAGGTATATTTTCAATTCATCAAGAAAAGGCTTTTGATCGAGTTGATCATTGTTATTTGTTTAATACTCTCAAAGCTTTTGGATTTGGAGATTCCTTTTTATCTGGAATAAAACTTTTATATAATGGGGCATCAGTCATGCTCAAGGTGGGAGGTGGACTTAGTCAACCAGTTTTAACCCTCTGAGGTCTGAGCTGTTTTCTGGGCCCTGGAGGTGTTCTGACATGCTCTGACATTTCTGGTTATTTCTGTTACTTGTGACATTTTCATGGCTAAAGTCTAATTACACTGTATTCAGCACAAACTCTGCTACAATAATATATCTCACACACACACACACACACACACACACACCTTTTTACAAAAAAAATGTCTCCCCATACATATCAGATTGACGAAGTCATTAAAGGAAGACTCTTGAAAGTAAGGGTTACTTTTGAAAAGTGTACTTTTGTTCTGATTTGTGTATACGTCCCTACCTCTGCTGTTGAAAGAATGGTTTTTCTAGACATACTTAGTTCTATTATACAAAACTGTCACGGAGAAGAATATCTTTTTTTAGGTGGTGATTTCAATTGTACGGTATCGAACTTGGATAGAAATCACATCGAACCGCACGCACCTTCTCGTAAACGCCTTATTCAACTTGTTAAAACCTATGAGTTATGTGATGTGTGGAGGCATTTAGAAGGAACCCAAAGACAGTATACTTGACGGCGGTAGTGAGAATGTGGATTCTGACAGTGATGGGAATTCCTCTGATTCAAATTTGTCTCAGTGTTCTAATTTGTCTTTTACTTCTCAAAGAGAAAACTCGAGTTGTTTGTATAAAGCTGAAGACATTAGCAGATTTCTGCTAGAAACAAAGGGAATGAAAGGTGTACTAGTCGAAGATTTTTTTCCTGATTTTAAACAATTTATAAATGATGTGAGGTATTTAACAAAAGAAGGAGCTTTTCAAGATGTAGAGGTTTACCGTCTCAGAAAAATTGTGAACAAACTTAAAAAAAAAATCAAGGTTGATGAATTTTCCAACGGGTAAAAAATGACAAATTTTAAAACTGGCACTTTAAACTTAAATGGTGCCAGAGATAGTCATAAAAGAATGATGCTTTTTGAGTTTATCAGACAAAAAAAGATTGATATTGTGTTTCTACAGGAGACGCATAGTGATTCTAAAAATGAGATAGATTGGAGAAGAGAATGGGATGGGCAGATTGTTTTAAGTCACAAATCCTCTATTAGTGGGGGGGTTGCTGTTCTGTTCTCAAAAAACGTTTTACCTTTATCTTGTGACGTAGACGAAATAATTGAAGGTCGGTTTTTAAAAATTAAAGCTAAATTTGAGAAAACGATTATGGTACTTATGAATTTATATTTACCTAATAAAGGACCAGAAAGAGTTCTTTTCCTTAAAAAAGTAGACGTTGTTTTGAAAGGGTTAAAGCCTGAAGAATTGTTATATATAGGTGGAGATTTTAATTGTACTGTCAATACGCTTGATAGAAATCATATAGAACCAAGTATTGCTTCTCAGAAATCTTTAATACAATTATAGAAACTCATGATTTATGTGATATATGGAGAAGTATGAATCAAGGTGTCAGACAGTATACTTGGGCTCATAGTACTGAACACTCAATCTCTTTAGCACGACTTGACAGAATTTACAGTACTCAGCACCAACGTAACTCTTTTAAATTTTGTAAAATTATTCCAGTGGGGTTTTCCGATCATAACTTAGTTCTGTGCAGTGTTTTTATTAAGTGTGTTAAGTGCAAAAGTGCATATTGGATTTTTAATAATTCATTGTTAAGTGATAACAAATTTATAGAAAGTTTTAGTGTTTAAGTATTAAACAGCAAAAACTTTGTTATGCTTCTTTGCAACAATGGTGGGATTGTAGTAAAATCCTTATAAAAGATTTCTGTCAAAAGTACACTCTTAATGTTACTAGGGACATAGTTCAGTCTATGAAAAATTTAGAAACGGAAATTGGGGCTTTACAGGATGTAATAACATCTAAAAATTATAGTAAAAATCATATTGATGACTTGAAAAAGAAAAAAGCAGTGTTGGCAGACCTGTTGGGAATTAGAGCACAAGGAGCTCTAGTTCGTTCGCGTTTTGAAACTGTCTCTCAAATGGATGCTCCTTCAAAATATTTTTTTAATTTGGAAATGAAAAAAGGTCAGAGTAAAATAATACATTCTTTACGGTCAGCTACAGGACAATAATTAACTGAGCCTGCTGATATAAGAAGCTGTGTGGTTAGTTTTTATTCTGACCTTTATAAGTCTGAACTTGTGGAATGGGATGCAGATGCTGATTATTTCTTGGAAGGACTGCCAAAGGTGGATGAAGAGTCCAACAATGATCTACAGCAGACTTTGTCATTGCAAGAGATGCATTCTGCCATGATGACCATGGAAAATGGTAAATCTCCAGGAATTGATGGGCTAACTGTCGAGTTTTATAAAACTCTATGGCCCATCATGGGAGAGGATTTGCTGGCAGTTTTTAATGACAGTCTGTAAAGAGGAGTATTGCCTCTAAGCTGCAGAAGAGCAGTCATTACACTGTTGCCTAAGAAAGGCGATCTTCAGTACATCAGCAATTGGCGCCCAGTTTCACTTTTATGTTCAGAGTACAAAATTTTGTCTAAAGTGTTGGCTTTAAGACTTAGTAAAGTTTTAAGCCAATTGATTCATTCTGACCAGTCTTATTGCATTCCTAACAGGTCCATCTTTGATAATATTGCTTTAATTAGAGATGTTTTGGATGGTTCTAAACTATTTGGAATTAATTGTGGCTTGATTTCTCTCGATCAAGAGAAAGCTTTCGACAGAGTTGAACATCGGTTTTTATGGAATACTTTGGAAGCTTTTGGTTTTAGCCCTTCTTTTATATCAATGATTAAGACTATGTATTGTAACGTTGAGAGTGTCCTTAAGATTAATGGTGGTTTGAGTGCTCCATTTAAAGTTCAGAGAGGAGTTAGGCAAGGATGTGCAATGTCTGATATGTTATATACCCTAGCTATTGAACCTTTACTTCAAAAGTTAAGAGATCATTTAGAAGGTCTAGTTTTTCCCAATTGTTATAATCCTTTATATTTGTCTGCTTATGATGATGATGTTATTGTTTTTGTAAATGGAAAAGATGATGTAGATAAGATGGGAAAAATTGTTAATGATTTTAAATGTATTTCTTCTGCTAAAGTCAATTGGGGGAAAAGCGAAGCTCTATTAGTGGGGAATTGGAGTGGAGATCCTCCCACTTTACCTGGAGGGTTACTTTGGAAAAGAGGAGGGTTAAAATATCTTGGTGTTTATCTGGGGAATGAGAGTTTCGTAAAAAAAAACTGGGAAGGGTTATTTGAGAAAATAAAAGGACGATTTGAAAAATGGAAATGGCTACTCCCCCAGGTATCGTATAGGGGGCGTATTCTTGTTATTAATAATCTTGTAGCATCTTCATTGTGGCATAAATTTGCTTGTGTGGACCCTCCAAATACGCTTCTTGCAGACATTCAAAGAGAACTGGTAAACTTTTTTTGGGACAATTATTATTGGACTACTCAAAGCATTTTGTATTTGCCTAAGGAGGATGGAGGGCAAGGACTAGTAAACCTCGTAAGCAGAAGAGCCACTTACCGTCTCCAATATATACAGAAAATTTTAATGGGACCTTATTCACTTGCATGGAGACCACTGGCATTAAGCATCTTGAGGAGAGTGGGCAATATGGACATGGATTTAACATTGTTTTTAATGGATTATAAAAGATTGAATTTTACTGGAATTCCTGCTTTCTATCAAGGTTTGTTTAAAGTGTGGGGTCTTTCTCAAAATCGGTGGATGGAACCGGCAATTTCTCTTCATTGGTTGTTGGAAGAGCCGCTTATTTTTGGAGCTCGTTTTGATGTTTCTGGACCTGATTTTCCTGGAGTAACTGATTTGTTATTGAGTAAAAGGATCTTTAAGTTAAAGTATATTATTAATGAATCAGGATATGACCTGAAAAGTCCTGAACAAATTGTTACCCTTTTAGGGGTTCGATCAGTACGTTTTGCTAAGAAGTATCTTGATAAACTAAATATGGTTTTAACTGATGAAGAGAAGACTCTTTTAGAGGAGTTTGGTGCGGGGACTTTAGTTCCTGATAATAAAGATCTTTTTCCAGATATTGAAATTCTTCCCACTATTGATGGGGATGTTTTCAATTGCTCTCTGTTATGTACTAAAATGAATGAATATATTGATTTTTGTACAGTGGAAGGGAAAACTCTGTATAAATGTATTGTAAAAGTTATTAATCAACACAATTTAAGTTTGAAAACAGATACAGTATGGAGAGAAAAGTTAGGAATTAACAATCAAACTAAACCTGTCTGGAGAGCAATTTACAAACCAAAAAAACTTGGTGACCTACAATGGCGAATTTTACATGGAGCTATAGCAGTGAATGCATTTGTATCCACTATAAACCCCACTGTAAGTGACAAATGTCCTTTTTGTTTGGAGAGGGAAACCATATTTCATGTTTTTATGGATTGTAATCGACTTAACCCTCTTTTTGAGCTGTTAAAAGTTCTTTTTGATTATTTTAATATTTGTTTTACAAAGAGAGATTTCATTCTTGGTTTTGGTTATAGTTCTAAACAAAAGTCAAAATGGCATGTTGTTAATTTTATGGTGGGACAAGCCAAATATGCTATTTATATTACTAGAAGAAATAAGAAAGTCAGGACAAGATGTTGTTTTTGTTTTTAGAAATATGGTAAAAGCAAGAATCCTTATTGATTTTAATTTTCATAGATTAATGAGTACGATAAATGTTTTTGAAATTCAGTGGTGTTGTAGCATTTTATGCTCAGTTGTTGATGGACAAATTGCTTTTGTAAGAGAATTGATGTAATGTATTTAATTGTTGAATGGTTAAGGGATAATTGTTTTTAATAAAGTGATTGTAAAATTTTTTTAAAAATTCTCTCTCTCCCCCCCCCCCCCTCTCTCTCTCTCTCTCTCTCTCTCTCAATTAAATTCAGAAAGCTTTATTGGCATGACAAAAAAGTACATTTTGTATTGCTAAAGCATCATAACAACACAGAAAATTATTTAGAACATTTAGTACACAGAATTATAATAATAGTTAAAATTAAATAAAAAGGATAGTATTATATATATATATATATATATATATATATATATATATATATATATATATATATATATATAATCTTGGCTAGATATTGCAAAAATAATAATACTGATAACATAAAACAATAATTTTGGGCATTCTGTGAGGAAGTGCAGCTCGGTCTCCGTCACTCCCAGAATGCAGTGCGAGCAGAGTCTGTCCTCACGGGAGAGCCAGGTCTGTCTGCGCCGGCCCGTCTCTATGGCCAGGCTGTGCTCGCTGAGTCTCTCTCACACACACACACACACACACACACACACACACACACACACACACTCAATGGCCAGGCTGTGCTCGCTGAGTCTCTCTCACACACACACACACACACACACACACACACACACTCAATGGCCAGGCTGTGCTCGCTGAGTCTCTCTCACACACACACACACACACACACACACACACACACTCGATGGCCAGACTGTGCTCGCTGAGTCTCTCTCACACACACACACACACACACACACACACACACACACACACACACACACACACTCGATGGCCAGGCTGTGCTCGCTGAGTCTCTCTCACACACACACACACACACACACACTCGATGGCCAGGCTGTGCTCGCTGAGTCTCTCTCACACACACACACACACACACACACACACACTCGATGGCCAGGCTGTGCTCGCTGAGTCTCTCTCACACACACACACACACACACACACACTCGATGGCCAGGCTGTGCTCGCTGAGTCTCTCTCACACACACACACACACACACACACACACACACTCGATGGCCAGGCTGTGCTCGCTGAGTCTGTACATCGTCAGGGTTTTCCTGAGCTTCACATCACTCTCTGTGCTCAGGTAGTTCGCAACAGTGTACTCTCGATTTAGTGCCGAATAACATTCCAGTTTGTGTTGGTTTTGAATGGTGTTCGTCCAGTGGGTGATGTACTTGTCTTGTTCTGTGTTGATAATTTGTGCAGGCCGAATGTGTGTGAGCGTGTGTGTGTGTGTGTGCTGAGGCGTGCTGATCTCTGCAGGAGAGAGCTCAGTCAGTCTCAGCACCAGTTGACACAGGGGACTCCTCGCTACGCTCAGCTCTTGGTGTGTGTGTGTGTGTGTGTGTGTGTGTGTGTGTGTGTGTGGCACAGGGGACTCCTCGCTACGCTCAGCTCTTGGTGTGTGTGTGTGTGTGTGTGTGTGTGTGTGTGTGTGTGGGGCACAGGGGACTCCTCGCTACGCTCAGCTCTTGGTGTGTGTGTGTGTGTGTGTGTGAGTGTGTGTGTGTGAGTGTGTGTGTGTGTGTGTGTGTGTGTGTGGGGCACAGGGGACTCCTCGCTACGCTCAGCTCTTGGTGAGTGTGTGTGAGTGTGTGTGTGTGTGTGTGTGTGTGTGTGTGTGGGGCACAGGGGACTCCTCGCTACGCTCAGCTCTTGGTGTGTGTGTGTGTGTGTGTGTGAGTGTGTGTGTGTGAGTGTGTGTGTGTGTGTGTGTGTGTGTGTGGGGCACAGGGGACTCCTCGCTACGCTCAGCTCTTGGTGAGTGTGTGTGAGTGTGTGTGTGTGTGTGTGTGTGTGTGTGTGTGGGGCACAGGGGACTCCTCGCTACGCTCAGCTCTTGGTGTGTGTGTGTGTGTGGCACAGGGGACTCCTCGCTACGCTCAGCTCTTGGTGTGTGTGTGTGTGTGTGGCACAGGGGACTGACAGTAATCCTCCAGCAGATCCAGGCTGTCCTGAAGCCCCTCTTTAGTGGGCGACAGGAGCACCAGGTCGTCTGCGTAGAGAAGACACTTGATCTCTGTGTCGTGGAGAGTGAGACCTGGAAAGGGAGCATGTTCTAACGTATTGGCCAATTGGTTGATGTAGATGTTGAAGAGGGTGGGGCTTAAACTGCAGCCCTGTCTCACTCCGCACCCCTGGGGGAAAAATTTGGTTCTTTGGTTTCCAATTTTAACAGCGCATTGGCTGGCTGTGTACATCGATTTGATCAAATCATAGAATTTCCCCCCTACTCCACTGTCGATAAGCTTTAGGTATAATCCTTCGTGCCAGATTGAATCAAATGCTTTCTTGAAATCAATGAAACAAGCAAAAATTTGTTCTTTGTTTTGATGTACATATTTGTCAATTAGTGTTTGTAATGTAAAAATGTGATCGGATGTGCGACATTTTGGAAGAAAGACAATTTGGCATTTACTCAAGGCATTGTGCTTCATAAGGAAGTGTAGAAGTCTGGCGTTTAAGATGCTGCAGAGAACCTTCCCCAGGGTACTGTTCACACAGATGCCTCGGTAGTTGTTGGGGTCTAGTTTGTCTCCGCTCTTGTGGATGGGGCTGATGAGGCCCTTGTTCCAGATCTCAGGGAAGAACCCTACACACAGAACATCATTGAACAGTTTGAGCATGGCCAGTCTGAAGCTTTGGTCTGTGTGCTTCAGCATCTCGTTCAGGATGCCGTCTACACCACAGGCTTTCTTGGACTCAAGGACTCCTAATTTTTCTTCCAATTCCAGCTCCAGGGCTTTGTCAGTGGTGGGACACCAGAGTTTAACAGCTCTGTGCTGGGGGAAGAGTTTCTTTACATCGATGAATTTGCCGTTTGAATCGATGAGTAGAGCTATTTCAGGATCCTCTGTGCTGGCTGGTGCTGGGCTGCTGTGAGACGAGGGCTGCTGTGCTGAGGAGTCTGGCAGGGGGCGCTGTGACGGCTGTGAGCGGGCTGGGTCGGGTCTCTCTGCGCCGAGGGCTGGGTGTTGACTCCCTGTGTTCGGCGACTCTGGGCTGGAGGGCAGTGTTTGAGCTCTGTGGGTCTGCTCTGGCTCTTCTCTGGCCAGGAGGAGCTCTCTCAGCTGCTCTCTCAGGGCCTGGATCTCACTGCGCTGCTGCTCTCTCTCCTCCTGAATCTCTCTCAGCTGCTGCCTCATCTCTAGTGTGGACTGCTCTCTGTCCTCTAGCTGGAGTCTCAGTGC
Organism: Abramis brama; assembly: GCF_963993115.1. Classification (NCBI taxonomy): domain Eukaryota; kingdom Metazoa; phylum Chordata; class Actinopteri; order Cypriniformes; family Leuciscidae; genus Abramis; species Abramis brama. Next base: position 3,335,647 of record NC_139972.1, read on the forward strand.
GGTCAGCTCACACTGATAGCTGTCCTTCTCTGTCTGAAGCTTTCTCATGTGCTGTGTGAGGGCTGACAGTCTCTGTGTTAAGAGCTCGGTGTTCTGCTGGAGTTCAGTGTGAGCTGCACATGTGTCTGACTGCTGCTGTTTCAGCACAGTTTCTCTGAGCTGCACCATCTCCATCTCCAGCTTGGTGAAGTGCTCCTGTAGGAGAGGGATAGCTCTGAGCAGGGAGGGGGAGATGTGCTCAACTCTTTCTGCAGGAGTGGGTCTGAGGTCTGAGGTGCTGATCGGTAGGGCTGGACCCGAATATTCGAATAATCATTCGGTGGGTTGGTATTCGATTTGAAAATTTGACATTCGAATATTCGTTTTTTTTTTTGCACACCTGGATCCCCCACGAAACGGTTCTCATTCGCGCTTGAATAAGGCCGGCGACTCACTGGCTGCGTGGCGTGTCCGTTTTTATTTCGGCTCCCATGTTAACAGGTTGGAGTTTGCACACTGCCTGCATGAGACTCAGGCGCGGCTCGAACCACGCGGAAAACGTGCATGCTAGAAATAGAACCGACGGGAGTGTTCTCTGACTAGAGTAGAACAGCGGAGTTTGTATGGACCGAAGTGCTTGTGTTTTGGGTTAAGCTGCGTTGCTTTGACATTGTGGAAAATAGAATAATAGAAACAAAATGTAATAGCCTTTTTACCCGTTATTATCAATCTAAATTAATCTCATTTTTAATTTAACTTAATTTCATTTTTCTTTATTTAAATTTCGTTTTTTATTATTTAAATTTCTTTCAATTTTTTCTTTATTTTATTTAAAAAAATTTTTAAATCTACCCTTTACTGTGTCAGCAATTTGTTAGTCAGAAAAATATTAGACTACCTTAAAAGTATTGCTTAATTTAACAGACCTGTGTGTGTGTGCGTTTTATATTTTTTACAGTCTATGGTTTTATATCACTAGTGCAGTGTCCGTTTTCGGAGAATATAAGCCCTGCCCGCGTGAGGCGCGCCGCTTCCCGCTCGCGCTGTTCTGTAGTTTACTAAAAGTTTAAATTCTGAATGTGTCGTCTCGCGTGTCCATATATTGCACCAAATGCGACACTGCACTCCCGTGTGAAGTCGATTAGATGAACGGTTCTCGAAATAATAATTATGCAAACGGACATACAGACACATAGAGATTCCTGCCTTTATTAGAGAGAAGAATATGTTCAGCCCCCTCTCTCCGAAGCTTCGAATATTCGATGTTCATTACTACCGAAGCTTCGAAGCTCAAAAAATGGTATTCGGACCAGCCCTACTGATCGGTGGATTCTGCTCAGATGACGAGCTTTCAGATAGGACAGCTTTCTCATGTTTCACAGTTTCACCTATTGTTCTTGTAAAGTATTGACTGGTGGTTCGTATAGGATGGGAGCACTACAGAAAGATTCCGGCCAGAGAATCCTTTATCAGCTTTATTTTCAAGATCAGGATGCCAATATACAAGTTCGTGTAAGTGTGTATGTGGTCTAAACAGGGAGAAAGAAAAAGAAATAATGCAATGGTAAGAATAACTGATTAATAAACAAATAAAGGAATACTATACTATGCTCATTGTCATCATTCACAACAGTACAGTACAGAAAATAATAATTTACGTTAATACAGTGCAACAAAATATGTCACTATATGCCCTTTAATATCTATACTGCTGCACCTTTAAGTGGCTATGCAGCATGACACAAGCGGCAACATTCTGATCTGTAAAATCTACCCGGAAGTGCGAAAAACTGCAATACATCGAAAATCCGCTAGGGGCAGGTCCCAAAAGGGAGCAAATGTCCATAGACCCCATGTTAAAATGTCCGTTTTCACAGCATAAATTCATGTTTTTACAGGTTGGTCCCATGGACTTTTATTGTATTTTTCGACAGCTTCCGAGTGCCTGACAACTGTGAGGGGGGTGAATTTTTTTCTGACTCGTTAGTTTAGATCGTATTTAGATATAAAATGAATGACAAATAAGGGCGTGGTTAACTTTGATTGACAGCTTGATTGACAGCTTAGGCTGCGCCAAGGAGAATGACAACATAAGAAGCACCATTTTTTAACACAGTTGAAATATAATACTACTGTTTCTGTATCATGAAATGTAGTTTTAAGAGTTTTTCAGGCGAGAATGTAGTTGTTTAAAGCTCAAATCTGTGGTTTATTTAAAGATTTATGAAAATTTGATCCAGTTGTGAGATCCAGCGATGACCGGGCGCTCGGCGCTCATGTACCCCGCCTGGAACAGCCTTTCCTCGGCTAGTCGTTTTGGCGTTCGCCGCGGACTCTGGCGTCTCTGTAGTGGTTAAACATGAGATATAATTCGTCTTGTCTATATCTAATGGGTGATTTTTGGTCTTGTGAATCTATAATTTGGTCCCTGGCCAATCGTTTTGGCTGAGAGCTAAGTGAAGTTTCATAACTTTATAAGCTATTTAACTTTACCGTTGTATGGTTAGACTAGAGCGCTGACTTTGTATGTTTGACTGAATTGTTTGCTTTATTTGTATAGCTTCTTATACCTTTTACTTATACTTTTATAATGGCTAATATTGATAAAAGTGAAATGTAACAAAAAGAGACTGGGTTGAGTTTTGTCATTTTAAATTTTAATTTGTCGAAGATGATCTGTAAAGGTGTTTACTGCAAAATCTGTTGTTTAGTACAAATGCACATATTGCCTGGACCATATTAAAATGTTTAATATTTGTATATTATATTTAAAATGAAAAGAGGCAGGTTTGTGTTTTATATTTTGTTCTTTCATAAATAGGCAAACGTTATGTGCAGTGAATATAATCAATACGCATTGCCTGAACCACATTTGTGTGGCTATAATGTTTAAGATTTCTTTAAATGAAAACGAAAAGAGTTAGTATGGTGTTTTATAACATATTTCGTTGCCTAAAATATACACCGAGATAACCGGAGTAGCAGAGCGAGCTGAGTGACGCGCGCTGCGTCAGAAGGTGGGCGGGGTTAGGATTTCCCAAGATTTTCCAAGATGGCGCCGCCCATACCCCCCATAAACGGCTTCAAACCCGTTCTTCAGAAAGTCTATGGGTGACGTCACAGACGCTTTGTCCATATTTTTTACAGTCTATGGCATGACACTATCACTATAACACTCGATGCAGGTAGTACCAAATAAACAGTAAATGCACTGCACTCGAACACAGAAGCATATCTCTAAATAACTAACACAAATAAAGTCTACATGGACATATAGAGGGCTAATTATTGCACACAGGAAACATGTCGCATATTACATCACGCTCTGGCATCATGACTACACTAATTAGTCACGCAGTTCAACAAATAAAACTAGTTCGCATGAACATACATGAATTTCAAAACATTCATCACAACACAGTACAAACATGCAACAGTAGTAAAAACTTACTTGCTTTTCATAAAACGCACACGAAAGTAAAGAAAAGGGTCTCTGAGTCTTCTCTCATCATCCCTGAGCACGAACATCTGAGCAGCGCGCTGCATTTCCTGTCCAGGCGCAGTTCACGTGATGGAGCGTTCAAACCAAGTGTGCCGCACAAGCCCTGAAAAGTGAAGCCAAAACGTCTCGATCGCCCCCCGGTGGCTGGTCCTAGTATAGGTCATAAGCCCCGCCTCCCCATGTTATTCAACGGGACGTGAGACCAACTAAACAATTAAATTACACTTCAAATATCTTTTTTCCAAAGGTGGTTTCTTTCATTTGCTGTCGTTTTTATCACGCTGATGTTAGTTCAAGTGTCTGTTTCAAAAATAAGTTGTTTTTTAGTTAGTTACGTGATGCGGTGGTGTAACGTCATGACTGACAGCTGTGATTGACAGGTTCTCTGAGCGAAGTAGTCACTGAAGCACCAACGGACATTTTTTCGGGATCTTCGGAGGACTGAGGAGATTGTATTTACTTTATTTTAACAAGCCTCTTGACGTACTGCAATCAATTTTTAAAAAAGTGTGCAGAATCCTCTCTCCCCGAGTGCATTCTGCGAGAGTGAGGGCGGAGCGTTGATTTCGCGGCTTTACTTCCTGCTCACGACTGCGCAGGTCTGGTCCCGAGATCGCTACTGCGCAGGTCTGGTCCCGAGATCGCTACTGCGCAGGTCTGGTCCCGAGATCGCTACTGCGCAGGTCTGGTCCCGAGATCGCCACTGCGCAGGTCTGGTCCCGAGATCGCCACTGCGCAGGTCTGGTCCCGAGATCGCTACTGCGCAGGTCTGGTCCCGAGATCGCTACTGCGCAGGTCTGGTCCCGAGATCGCTACTGCGCAGGTCTGGTCCCGAGATCGCCACTGCGCAGGTCTGGTCCCGAGATCGCCACTGCGCAGGTCTGGCCCCGAGATCGCTACTGCGCAGGTCTGGTCCCGAGATCGCTACTGCGCAGGTCTGGTCCCGAGATCGCTACTGCGCAGACTCAAGTTCCAGTATGTCAGCGCCATATCGGGACTCTGGTGGCTTCAGTTCTCATCAATGGAAGAGAGCGAAGGGGCGTCGTCCATCTTTTTTTACAGTCTATGGTTCAAACGCACTTAGAAAACTTCAGCGCTGAACAAATAGGCTTTCAGACAGTTCTGTAGTCCGCCTGGAATATTTTCAGGTCCCCCTGTACCATGACTGTGCCATTTTTATAGATGTTCACAGTCATCACTGTGCTGTCAGGGTCATGCGGTTCTCTGATTTTGACTTTCCAGCCTTTACAGATGCCTTCTTTCTTTACAGAGGGGTAATGGTTGATGATGGCTTTATGCCAGGCGCTGGGGTGATGAGAGAAGAAAATGAGGTTGCAGACTTCTCCAGTTTTGAACAGATCTGCAAACAGAGTCTCTGGATTGTTTGTCAGAAGTTTCTGCTTATAGGTTTTCCTTGCGGTGTCAGATTTCACCTCAGAGGGATACTGTATGGTGGTGAGGGGGCAGCTCATTTGCATATGGCAGTGGGCTGATTGCAGCTGCAGCTCTGATTGGCTGATTCTCTCTGCCTCAGTTAAATTGATACATTGAGGAATGTCAGAGTGTGGGCTAGCCATAGCTTTAGCTTTTTAGCATCTTTAGCTTATAAAAATATAAAAAGATCAATTTTATGCCCTTATATTTGGAAAAAAATAAGCAAACAAGCCAAAAAAAGGTTTCCAGTGCAGTTTTAGTTGTAGTCACTGCTTCTCCCTCTGTGGATCTTTTCCTGTTTTAAACTTTCCCTCCAGTTTTCCAGCAGGCCTGTTGCTAGAAGTCTGATCTTCTGATCCTCTGCGTTGATTATTTTTGTTTAAAAATAAAAATACTCTGTTTTCTGAGTTCTTTTCATCAAATTTCATGTCTGTATGTGGTATTCTTCTACATTTTGTAGATTTTCGGTCTATTTCTTTTCTCAAAATAGCAAACAAAGAAGAAAATCTAAGAGCTCATGCAGATCATGGCTTCTCAGATGACTCTCTCTCTCTCTCTCTCACATTCACACACAAACACCCCCCCCCCCTCTCTCTCTCTCTCTCTCTCTCTCTCTCTCTCACACTCACACACAAACACCCCCCCCCTCTCTCTCTCTCTCTCTCTCTCTCTCTCTCTCTTTCACTTCCGGTTTCCGTTGGCGTGAGTGGTTGATTGAGTGAGTGGTTGTGAATGGAGAGCTAGCTTTTATGCTATTTTTGGGATACTGCTGTGGTGATCTTTTTTCCCCTTTTTTTCCTCACGTGCATGGTAAAGGTAAGACATCATTTATATTTTTGAATTGGGCGGAAAATAGTTGTAAGAACAATTGTTTGAATTTTCGCTGGTATGGCGTCCTCTGTGACGCCGCCGCTGTCCATTGGACACGGGGTTCGGTTTGTTACTGATCCCGGTGTTACGATGGAAGAGGCTTTGCTTGCAGTTGGTGAACAGGTAGGTTTTGATAATATATCTCACGCGTCTAGAATGAATAAAGCTGCAGTTGTTTTTTTGAAAGATGAACGTTTGGTTCATGATTTGATTGAAAGCGGGGTGTTTATCAATGATTTGTTTGTTCAAGTTTCGCCGTTATCAGTGCCGTCTACAAGAGTAGTTGTCTCAGGTGTACCGCCTTTTATTCCGAACGAGCTGATTGAACAAGAATTGCGTAGGTTTGGAAAGTTTGCAAGTGGTTTTAAGACGGTAACGCTTGGGTGCAAAGATGCGCGTTTGAAACATGTAATCTCACTTCGCAGGCAAGTGTTCATGTTTTTAGATTCTCAAACACAGTCTTTGGATGTATCTTTTAAGATAAAGCATGGAGGAGGATATTATACTGTGTATGCCAATTCAGGGAGCATGAAATGTTTTGAATGTGGTGATGTGGGACACAAGCGTCTTGCGTGCCCGCACAGAGAACAAGCTGAACGCGCAGAGAATCATATTGAACAAGTGCATGAAGTTGATAATCAAGTTGCTTCAACTTCTAGTAGCACGACTCAGGGAGATCGAATGCATAGTGTAGTTAATGAAAATATTGAGACAAATCGAGGTGGTAAGGGGGATGATGGATCCTCTGAGCAATCAACTTCTGTCGAGAGGGCTGTGGTACTTTCAAAAGATAGGGGAACAAATCAGTGAAATTGAAGCCACTGGTGAAAGTGTGCCTATTGAACAGAATGCTCTAGTTGCATCTAAGGAGAAGGAAGTGTTTACTTCGTTGAATGTTGGAAGCCAGGTGGAAAGTGATGCTGAAGAGATGGAACAGGATGAGTCAGATGGTGAAGGATTTGATGGGACAAATAGAGTGAACGATCTGTATTCTTTGGAGGAAATCAATAATTTCCTGGATGAAACGTTTGGACAGTCAGTTAAGGTTGATGATCATTTTGATGACTCAGAAAAATTCATTAGGTCAGTGGTAATGCTACAAAAGATTGTTGGTTTTGATTTGTTGGATGAACGGAAGCGGTATCGGTTGAGAAAACATGTCACGGCACTTAAAAAGTTTTCAAAATCTAATAAAACTAGAAAAGGAAAAAAAGCCTTAGTAAAAAATAAGTGATGTCAGCCTTGATCATGTTGCACTTTTTGTATATTTTTATTCTCTGTCTATCCCTCTCTTTCTTTTTTTCTATGGGGAGTTTAAGAGTGGGCTCTTTAAATATGAATGGTGGGAGAGATAGACAGAAGAGAGAAATGGTTAAGGAGGTAGAAAAAATAAACAAATTAGATGTAATCTTTTTACAAGAAACCCATAGCACAATGAAAGATGAAGTTGATTGGGGTTTATCTTGGGGTGGTCAAATCTTTCTAAATCATGGGAGTAATGTGAGTGGAGGGGTAGCAATACTTTTTTCTAGTAATTCAAAAATTAATGTAGTAAGTTCCTGTGATTTAGTTAAAGGTCGAGGTCAGATGGTTAAAGCTAACATAAGAGGGTTCAATCTATTGTTTTATTAATATTTATGCCCCTAATATCGGGACTGAAAGAGTAGATTTTTTTAATAATATAAAGAAAGCTCTTGAGTTAAATGATTTTGACTATCTTATTCTAGGTGGGGACTGGAATTGTACTGTTGATTTTAACAATGATAGGCTTAGTGAGGAGCCCCATTTACAATCTAGTAGGAATTTAAAAAGTTTATTGGTTCAGTTTGATCTAATAGATGCATGGAGAATTAAATTTCCAAATGAAAGGCAATATACATGGGTCAAAATCGTAGACGGAAGAGTGAGTGCAGCAAGGTTAGATAAGTTTTATCTGTCACAAGGACTTCGATCAAAGTTAACTGATAGTGTAATTAGACCAGTTGGATTTTCTGATCATCACCTTATTACTGTAACTATTTTTTTGAAGCAAGAAGTTAATAGATCTCAATGGCATTTTAATAACAAATTGCTCCAAGATGAAACATTCTGTGGGAATTTTAAAATTCTATGGCAGAAGTGGAAAGAAAAACAATTATCTTTTGAGTCTTTAAATAAGTGGTGGGAAGTTGGAAAGGCCCAGATCAGAATTTTCTGTCAACAATATACTTCTTTTTCTTCTGTTGTGTTAAAACAGGCCATAAAGGAGGTTGAGGAGGCCATAAGAAAGATTGAAAATGACCTTTTAAATGGTGGGGATGCTGAAAGTAACAATGCATTGAAAACAAAAAGAGTGGAGCTGAGTTCCTTGCTGCAAGAAAAAGTAAAAGGGGCCCTCGTGAGGTCAAGATACATTCAATTAAAAGACATGGATGCCTCAAGTACTTTTTTCTTTAACTTGGAAAAAAGTAGTGTTAAAGATCAGCGCATGACATGTCTGAGATGTCCAGATGGGCATATAACAACAGATGGAGGTGAAATGAGAAGATGTGCCACGGGTTTTTATACAGAGTTGTATGGCAAAGAACAATGTGATGAGGAATGTGTACAAGAGCTCTTAGAAGGTCTGCCTAAGCTTAGAAGAATTGAACAAACTGAGCTGGATAAAGAAATAAGTTTGGAGGAACTCACCCTAGCTGTTAATCAGCTGACCTCAGGGCGCTCACCTGGAGTAGATGGACTCAGCATAGACTTTTTTCAGCATTTCTGGGGGACTATAGGACCTGACGTTCATGAGGTCCTGATGAGTTCTTTCGAACAAAGTTTACTTCCAACCTCCTGTAGAAGAGCTGTTCTAACATTACTTCCTAAAAAAGGAGATTTATCTCATCTCAAGAACTGGAGACCTGTTGCGCTTTTATGTACTGAATATAAAGTGCTCTCCAGAGCTTTGTCTAATAGGCTGAAGCCTTATATTGGCTTACTTGTGCACATGGACCAGACCTACTGTATCCCAGATCGGACTATAATGGACAATTTATTTTTAATTAGAGATGTATTAGATGTGTGCAAAGTGTATGATCAGAATGTCGGACTTTTATCCCTGGATCAAGAGAAAGCATTTGACAGAATTGATCACAGGTTTTTGTTTTCTGTTTTAAAAGCTTTTGGTTTTGGAGAGAGATTTATAGCCTGGATAAGTCTCCTTTATAACGGAGCTTCATGTATGGTTAAAGTGGGGAGGGGACTTAGTCGACCAATACCAGTGGAAAGAGGAATAAGGCAAGGTTGTCCTATTTCAGGACAGCTTTATTCACTAGCTATTGAACCACTTTTATGCTTTCTTAGGAATAACTTGAATGGTTTTAGGTTACCAAACTGTAATTTTGACTCCCCTTTAGTTGTATCAGCATATGCTGATGACATTAATATATTCATCAAAAATGATGATGATATATGTACAACTGTAAAGGCTTTGAAGTGTTATGAGAAGGCTTCTTCGTCAAAAGTTAATTGGGATAAAAGTGAAGCTTTGCAAGTGGGAAAGTGGGAAGAGGAAAATCTGCCTTGTTTACCTGGTGGTTTAAAATGGGGAAAAAATGGATTAAAAGTGTTGGGTATTTTCCTTGGCACACAACAATATCAGGAAAAGAACTGGGAGGGAATAATGGAGAAGGTGTGTGCAAAAATGTCCAAGTGGAAATGGTTGCTGCCCCAGATGTCATACAGAGGTCGTGTTCTTGTATTGAATAATTTGGTGGCTTCTATGCTTTGGCATAAATTTATGGTTTTAAATCCACCAAAAGCACTGATTCAAGGTTTACAGAGAAAAATTTTAGATTTTTTTTGGTCAGGCTGTCATTGGATTAGAGCTGCAGCTCTTTATCTTCCTCTTTGTGAGGGTGGTCAGGGACTTGTTGATTTATCTTCACGGATTGCGACCTTTAGATTAAAATCTGTACAGAGATTTTTATATGGGAATGGGTTGAGATGGCATGAAACTGCAAGTTTGCTTCTACAGAAGGCAGGGAGGTTGGGGTACAGTAAGCAACTTTTCCTATTAAAAACTGAAGAAGTAGATTTTGGAGATTTAACATCTTTCTATGGCTCAGTTTTACATGCATGGCAGATTTTGAAGTTTTCAAGAGATTCAACTGCGTTGCCTGGAATGTGGCTATTTGAAGAGCCTCTGTTTTATAATGATTTTATTTGTGTAAACTCGTTAAAGTCTGCCAGTCTACGCTCAGCACTGAGAGAGGCAGGATGCACAAAGCTAGGCCACCTCTTTAGAGCCATGCACTCATCCCTAGTTGAACTGGGTAAATTGGCCAATATAAGATCTGAGAGATTGATAAAAAAAATAGTGGATGAGGTTTGTGAGTCACTGCCACAGTCACTGAAAGCTTTTGCCAGTGACAGTGATGCGCTTGGTCAGTGGGAGGATGGGTGTGAATATGGTTTCCCAAACCTTGATGTTTCTCTAACAGTGGAAGAGGGGCTTGGCGTAGAGAATAGTTTTCTTTCATTTTTAAATATACAGCTGGGTTCATTTGAAGAGTTGGATAAGAAAAAAATGTATATTCTGTGTGTGAAGCTAATCCATTTGAGATCTTTGAAGGAAATGAAATCATCAAGGTGGTTTGATTCTTTTGGCCCAGATCAGTCCATTAAAGGCTGTTGGAGATCTTTGTATAAGTTACCAATTGATAAACGAACAGGAGATCTCCAATGGAGAATAATACATGGGGCTATAGCCACCAACAAACATGTAGCACATTTAGACCCCAGTCAAGGGGTGGAATGTCCATTCTGTACCCAAGATGAAACTTTGGTTCATTTGTTTTGTGGATGTTGTAGGTTAGGAGAGTTGTTTCATTTATTAGAACAGTGGTGCTTGATTTGGGGTGAATGTTTTTCTTTTTCTTTGTTTATTTTTGGACCAAAATATTCTGTAAAGAAAAAACAAAAACATGTTTTGATGAATTATGTGTTTGGAGTGGCTAAACTTTCTATATGGCTTTCCAGGAAACACATGATTCAGAAAGAAGGGTCAAAAGAAGTGGTTGGGATGTTTTTTGGATTATTAGCAGCTCGCCTTGAACATGCTTATTATAAGTTGACAAATAATTTACAGTGCTTTGTTGAAAAGTGGTCTGTTGCAAATGTTCTTTGTGAAGTTGGTGATGATGGAGAGATGATCTTATCTTTTTAATAATACTAAGTGTGTGTAAGATTGTTGTATTAATGTTGATGTTTTTAGAATGTTAAATTAGGAATTAAAGGATACTTTTTTCAGTCTCTCTCTCTCTCTCACTCACACACAAACACCCCCCCCCCTCTCTCGCTCTCTCTCTCACACTCACACACACACACACACCCCCTCTCTCTCTCGCGCACACTCTCTCTCTCTCTCTCTCTCTCTCTCTCTCTCTCTCTCTCTCACACACACACACACACACACACACACACACACACACACACACACACACACACACACACACACACACAATTCAATTCACAATTCAATAAAGCTTTATTGGCATGACAAAAAATACATTTGTATTGCCAAAGCATCAAAACAGCATAGAAAATGATTTTGAACATTCAGTACAGAAAATAATAATAATAATTCAATTAAATATAAATAAGAAATAAAAATAAGAAAAAATAGTAGAACAGTTTATGAACATTTAAAAATTCTGTGAACAATTTAGAATTCGGTGTGTAAGTGTTTGTGTGTGTGTTTTGTGTACGAGTGTGTGTGTGTGTGAGCGCATCACTGAATAATCGTCAACTCTCTCTTTTTGTGACGGGCATCGATGTATCTTGCCGCTAGTATGATACAATCTCTTTTTTCACCTAATAGGTGTTGAAATTGTGTTTTGTTGTTCAATTTTAGGAAGTTAGGGCAAAGTATTTCAAATTTTGTGTAAAAAGTCCCTCTAATTTCCTCATAGTTGGGACAGCTGGTGAGAAAGTGTTGCTCTGTCTCCACCTCTCCCTGGTCACAGTACGGGCAGAGGCGTCTCTCTCGGGGCAGCCAGCTCTGCCTGTATCTCACACACACACACACACACACACACAGTTCTGCCTGTATCTGCCCGTCTCTACAGTCAGGCTGTGATTGCTCAGTCTGTACCTCGTCATTCTTCTTCTGAGTGTGCAGTCCTTCACTGCACTCAGGTATTCTGCGGTTGTGTAGTCTCTATTTAGGGCCAAATAACATTCTAGTTTGCTTTGTTTTTGTGTTGTTTGAGTCCAGTAGGTCAGGTAATGCTCTCGTTGAGCTTTTATAATGTGGTTGGGCCGGATTGTGTGGATGAGGGTGTCAGTGTCCTGAGGCTGATTAGTGTTAGTGGTGTTCGTCTGTGTGTGGAGCCTCAGGACCAGCTGAATGAGCGGCTCTTCTCAGGGTTCATCTCATGGGTCTTAAGGGCTTTATAATGATAAGAGTTGGGGTCACTCATTTTTAGATGTTTCCAAAATTTGATGGCTCGTTTCTCCACATGTATTAGTAGAGGGTATTGGCCTAATTCTGCCCTGCATGCGTTGTTGGGTGTGTTCCTCTGTACTCTCAGGATACTCTTACAGAACTCGGCATGCAGGGTTTCAATCGGATTTTTGTCCCATTTGTCGAATTGGTGATTTAGGAGAGGACCCCAAACTTCACTGCCATATAATGCAATTGGTTCTATGACTGATTGGAATATTTTGAGCCAGATTCTGATTGGTATTTCAATTTGGACAGATTTCTTGATGGCATAGAAGGCCCTTCTTGCTTTCTCTTTCAGTTCATTCACGGCCAAATTTAGGTTTCCGTTTGCACTTATCTTCAGCCCGAGGTATGTGTAGCTTGTGACATGGTCAAGTTTGGTCATACCAAGGGTGAAGTTGTGTCCTTTTCCCTGACATCTGGGTCTTTTCTGGAACGTTATTACTTTAGTTTTGGTTGGGTTGATGGTCAGGGCCCAGGTCTGACAGAACTGATGCAGGGTGTCCAGGTTCTGCTGTAGACCCTCTCCTGTTGGAGACAGCAGGACCAGATCATCCGCATACAGCAGGAGCTTTATAGAGGAGTCGTGAAGTGTGAGGCCAGGAGCTGCTGATTCTTCTAGGAGTTTCGCCAGTTCATTAATGTAGATATTGAAGAGGTGATAGTGGGCAGCCCTGTCTCACACCCCGCCCTTGAGTGAAGAACTCAGTTTGTTTATGGCCAATTTTAATTGCACATTGATTGTTTGAGTACATTGTTTTTATAATGCTGTATGTTTTGCCCCCGATACCTGATTCTAGAAGTTTAGAAAGAAGGCCTTCATGCCAAATCGAATCAAAGGCCTTCTGGAAATCTACAAAGCAAGCGAATATTTTGGTTTTGTTTTGGTTGATGTATTTATCGATCAGGGTATGCAGGGTGAAGATATGATCTGATGTTCTAAAATTTGGTGGGAATCCGATCTGGCTTTTGCTCAGGACACTGTGCTCTGTGAGGAAGTGGTCGAGTCTTGTGTTGATGATGCTGCAGAACATCTTCCCCAGATTGCTGCTCACACAGATGCCTCTGTAACTGTTGGGGTCTGATGTGTCTCCACTCTTGAATATGGGCGTTATGAGTCCTCTATTCCAGGTGTCAGGGAAATGGCCAACACTCAGAACCAAGTTGAACAGTTTCATGATGGCCAATTTGAATTTGGGGTTTATATTTTTAAGCATCTCGTTAAGGATGCCGTCTGGTCCTCTTGCCTTTTGTGTTGGCAGAGCCTGTATTTTATCCATCAGCTCTTCTTCTGTGATTGGGTAATCTAGTGGATTTTGGTGTTTGCCAATTATGTTTTCTATATGGTTTAATTTTTCATATATTTGTGTTTGTTTTATATTCATGTCTAATTTGCTATAAAGTTGTTCAAACTGATTTTTCCAGGTGTCTCCGTCTTGAATTGTAATTTGTTCATGTTTCTTATTATTTAGGAGGTTCCAGTTGTCCCAGAAACTGTTTGATTGGACAGAATCTTCAATGGTTTTGAGCTGATTTTGGATGTACTGTTCTTTCTTCTTTCTGAGTGTATTTTTATATTTTTTAAGCTCCTCACAATAATGAAAACGTAAATCTGAATCGTCTGGTTGTCTGTGTTTTTGATTTGCAAGCTGTCTTAAATTTTTCTTTATTCTTTTACAATCCGAATCAAACCATTTTTCATTCTTTTGTTTTAGCTTATGTTTTTTCTTAGTGGTTTTAAGATTAGATATTGTTGCCAGATAATCAATTATGTAATTTGTTTTCTACAGCCAGATTTACGCCATCGTCATTATGAGGATAATCATAATCTATGAAGTTATCCGTGAGTAAGCACACTTGGGGGTGGTCAAATGCGGTCAGGTATTTTTCAGTGCTGTTTTGAACCCATCTGTAGATGTTTTGGATGTTGTACAGCTTACTGGGTTGTGGGTGTATGTTAGTATTTTCTTTCCTTTTTAGATACAGAGTAATTTGGCTGTGATCCGATAGGGGTGTTAGTGGTTTGACCGTGAATGCTCTGAAAGAGAATATATCTAAGTCTGTGATCATGTTGTCACTGTTGAGCAACCATGAGATGAGCTGTATGTGTATCTCCCTAGAGAGTCCCCTCTCGCCCTGCCGTTGACGAGGTACAGACCGAGGCTTCGACAGAGCTCAAGTAGAAGCCTGCCGTTTTTATTCACCTGAGCATCAGAGTTAGTCCTTGAAAAGTTAACACTGTTTTGTTGAAAGCTCTGTCCAAATATATAATTATTCCCGTTGTCTGTGGTGTAGTCGGGTAGGGCTCCTGTTCTGGCGTTGAGATCCCCACACATCAGCACACTTCCCTGGGCCTGGAAGTGGTTGATTTGGCTGTGGAGGGTCTCAAAGATGTTCTCGTTATAGTAAGGAGATTCAGAGGGAGGAATGTAAAGAGCACATAAGAATATATCTTTTGTAGTTTGACTGAGCTGTTTATTGATTTTGAGCCAGATATGAGATTCTTCTTTTTTGATTAGTTGGATGTACTAATTTCAATTTCAAGTTTGTGCCAGATTATGATGCCCCCTGAATCTCTCCCACGTGTGACTTTTTCATTTTTTTGGGACGATATGAGTATTTCCCGATACCCTGGGGGACAGAGAGTGACCTCATCAGTTCTGCGCCACGTTTCCTGTAAGATTATTATGTCTATATCTGAAACACTTTTCTTAAAATCCAAGGTTTTGATTTTACATCCAAAACTTGATGAGTTAATGGCTTGGATGTTCCAAACTGTGATTGTCAGTGGTTTCATGCGGTCAATAAACAATTTTAACATTCCTCTAGAATAGAACCAACTCAACTTGAACCCGTTTAAAATCTATGTGCACCATGTAAACATACATACTTTTACATATTTGTATTGTTATCGGTGGGGTTTTTTTTTTTTTTGCATACATGCACGTACACGCATATACATATATATATATATACACATATATGCGCATATACATATCAGGGCTCGCAAAATTTCAAAATCGCTGGTAGCCCCGAAATGAATTTTACTAGCCCAGATAAAAAGACAATTTTTAATGTAGAAAATTGGTTAGGAGTCAAAACAATGAATCAAAAACTTTTTCAAAACACAAAATATCAACAAATATGCATCTGGTTCTAACTAAACTGAAATGTGTGTGAACATGAATCAGTGTGTGTCTGTGGCTCAGCCCCCAATGAGGGTATGATAAAAAATAAATAAATAAAAAGTAACACTTTAGTTTAGGGTCTAATGCTCACTAATAAGTTTCATTAACATGCAGATGGCAGGGTTTTATCATCACTGAGGTCCCGAATGTAAGGTAGGCTAGTCAGGGGTTCAGGGGCACCCCCGAGAAAATTTTGATTTCTCTGATCTACATATTTGCATTTTAAGATGTTTTGAAGGCCAAAAAAATTGGATAACAATAGTTTTAAAACCATGTAAGTGGGCAGCTGATTATTTTTCTCTCCTCATCTCCATCACACTCTTTTTCTCTTGTTTTTCTCTTGCTCTGTCTCTTCCCCTCCTAAAGCTGAGCTTTGACTGATATAGGCTTTTCATTTTTGTCTGTCAGTGAAGTAAACATAGGGTCAACTGATAGATTGATTTATGAATAATTTTCTCAGACGCGTTCATTTACTGAAAGCTAGGTAGCCTAACTAAGTTTATTAAATTCATTCACAGTATGTACACATTCATTATTGATCTTATTCCTAATACAGGGCCGTAGACAGGGCTTTATAATCAAAGAGGTCCTACATTTAAGGTTATTAGGGGGTTAAAAAAATTGTATTTCTCTGATATGTCCATTTCAAGACATTTGAAGGCCAAAAAAGGATAAGAAATAGCTTTAAAACCATGACAGTAGATTATGTGCCAATACCTCCTCTCACTTCTTATCCATCACTCTTTCTTTCTCTCAGTCTCCTCATCTTGCCCTGTCTCTTCCCCTCCTAAAGCTGAACTTTTTTAATTTACTGAAGGCTACAAATTGTATATTAATTCTCAACATATACACATTCATTATTAATCTTGTGCCTAACATGAAAACGGCTTTGTTAATGCTCTCCTCACAATGACAGTAAACTAATTATTAGTCACGTTACATAGGCCTGTTTTCAGTTCAAAATGGCGAAATTCGACAAAAGTATATTCATTTGCCTGATTATTTTTGTCAATCGTTTCACATTTATGACCTAAAAAAGCTGTCAAATATGAAATGTTTAGTTTAGCTACTTACAGCTTATCTCGCACTTGACCGTAAACTGAAGCGTCAGTCGCTCTGCTCAAATACGCGCTCAGCAGCTTCTGTGTATATAAAGCCCGCCTACTTTGATTTGATTGGTCATCTCAAATATTCTGACATTGACAGACCAATGAGACTCAGGTGAACACACACACACACACACACACACCTTGTCCTCTGCTAGCTCGGCGCCGCTGCGAATTGAAGAAGAACGCGCTGAATCTGATTATAACAAGACTGAAGCGAACACTATTTCAGATAGCCCGTCGGGCAGGCCGGTTATGCATTTTGGTAGCCCGACTGGAAAACACAATAACCCCGAGACGTCGGGCAGGTGATATTGCGAGCACTGCATATATATACACATACACATACATACACATCAGTACATCTGTTGAATTTGGTGTCTTTTACTGACGACTAGTCCATCAGCCGTGTGCAGATCAAGTTGAGCATGTCCTTGATCTCTCTCAGACTGGCGCTGTGCGTGTCGTTTGGGCCTTTCAGGGCTGCAGCGTAGCTCAGCTGCTCCTGCTCGGGTCTGTGGACGTCTGGCTGTTTCCTCCGCTGGTATGGTGGCCTCGGGTCTTGGCGTTGCTGATGCTGACGGGGATGTTCGTGTATGGGATGTGGGTGTGGAGGCCGGAAGCGTGGGCGTTGGGGTTCAGGCTGTGGGTACAGCGGGCCGGGGCGATGGAGTCTCCAGGGCTCAGGTGGGTGCGGCGGGAAGATGCTGTGTGCTGAGGCTGGGATGAAGCGTCTCGTTGGTTGAGGGTTGTTGGATTCTCTCTGACTCTTTGAGGGACTGCCAGGGGTTTGGCCAAGGGCAACATCTTTAAGATTTTTAGCGAAAACATTCACACTGTCTCTACGTAGGTGGACGTGGTCATGGAGATTGTGAATGTCCAGTGTAGGGTGATGTGCCAGATGAACGTTTGGCAGTCCAGCACATCCACGTGAGATGTCTGTGCTGACTCTCTGTATAGTGCGGGGGTGGAGATCGGTTCTGGGAAGGATGGTGGAGATGATTATTTTTGTCGTTGGGAAAGTCTGTGTTGCTTTAATTGCCACTTGTGTAACCCTCTGATTATCTTCATTTGGGACGACACTAGTTATCTTTGGGTATCTTATTGTCCCCAGACAATAACATTTAATTTTGTAACAGAATAATATATATTTTTTTTTTTACAAATGTAATTTTACACTGTTTATTAATGTTTTTACTCAACATTTGTGCAGTTTTTGGAAGATTTATGATATATTTTAAATTTCTTTAAATAAATAAATATTTATTTAAATAGGCTTTTTACAAAAAACAGCATTTTATGTAAAATTCACTTTATAAAAGACCCACATTTCTAACTTTCATTCATGGGGATAACATGGATAATTTTACATGGTTTAGTGTAAACTTTTTGCCCATATTTTGTAAAATGTAGTTTTAAAAGTAAAAAATTATAATTTTAGCTACTAGATGGCTAACGTTATAGAGCTCCTATCGGCACGTGACTCCTCACTCTCAATATGCTATTTGACTAACTGAAAGATATCTTTTCACAAGATTTTCCAGTTGGATCTAAATATTATGAAATCACAATTTTAACAATAAAAATGTTTTTTTGTACTGAAATTTTGTTTTTTCAAATTTTGTACACAAGTTTTTTTTATATATTTCATATTGACAGCATTATGTTATTTATTTTTTAATTGTCATGTTTATCTTTGGATATAGGCTTAATGTGTGTCATTGTTCTCTACAGGTTGTGTGATTGTGGTGTGACAGATGAAGGTTTTGCTGCTCTGGCTTCAGCTCTGAGATCAAACCCCTCACACCTGAGAGAACTGGATCTGTCTTGGAATAATCTAGGAGACTCAGGAGTGAAGCTGTTTTCTGCTGTACTGGAGAATCCTCTCTGTAAACTGGAGATACTGTGGTAAGATCATCTCCACCATAAAGACTCGGAGTGAATAAAGATTAATATGTAGATAGTGTATTCAATATATCTTTGGCGTAAGCCCCATCCGGTGGTTCAGCGACAGATTCCTGCTTGAGCCGTCAGATCCTGCCGGCGGTAGAAGGCAGCGGTGAGGAGTCTCCCTGAAGAGGAACATTTACATCTTACTATATTATTATCCCCCAAAAGAAAGTAAAACTAACAGTTATTAAACCGGACGAACTACAAACCAGACAACAGATGCAGGATACAGTGAAGAGGGTTTTAAAGCACAAATGTTTGGTGTAAATCAACTTGTCTTGTAATGCTTGTGCAAACAGACCCTTGTAAAACCGTGAGCATTTCCTCAAAATGTGTGTGTGCAGCTGAAAAGAGGGAAGTGGTGTGTGTTTCACCTGAACCAGGACTGTCACCATATCAGATTTATCACTACATGATTATCATGGCCAGAATAACACACAATAACAATATATCGCCATATCTGTGGAAATCTTGATAATAATAATAATAATAATGCTATCAGTCAAATTCATCTTTACTCTGTTTATTTTGTGTTATTTTTGAAAAAGAAGAATCACTTCATCACATACAAAAGGAACAATTACACTTAATGCGACCAGTTTGAAATAATGGTAACACTTTATCACAAGTATACAGTAACACAGCGCTTATAAATCATCTCCAAACTGTTAGTTTATAGTTAATGAATAGTGTATAATAGTATATAAGCTGAAGTTAATATATTATGAGACTATATACAAATAGTGAGTTCTTCATTCATTGTCACTGTAATTAACAAAGTGTTATTGTTTAATTAGCTCTTATGTAAAGAGTTAGATAATGCTTTAACAACGTATTAACCATAAATAGTTCTCACTTTAGATTAGGTCACGGAAAATCAGAAAATGTCATTAAGTGCTTTAATACAGGCTTTATTGGACATTAATTACATTAGTATTAAAAGTTCCTTAAAATGTTTGTAAATACATTAAGCTCACACACACACACACACACACACACACACACACACACACACACACACACACTCACTCAAACACACTCTCTCTCTCTCTCTCTCTCTCTCTCTCACACACACACACACACACTCTCACACACACACACACACACACACACACACTAGGGCTGGGACGATACACCTAGAACATGAGGAAAAGTTGAATCATACACTTATACAGACTGTACATGATGTATAAGATTAGTCATATTTACAAAAACAATTCATCAGATCTTTCTGAGTTTTATTTCAGAAGCATCATACAGCATCATACTACAGTTCTACATTCTCTTCAATAAATAATTCAATAACAAATACATTTTTTAACAGTCGCTTGTCGACACCTAGTGGCAAAACAATGTAATCGATAAATGCGTTATTTTAAGTTCCAAGATTCTATCAAAAGCTGATTTACTCTATTTTGATCGCTACTGTAGACATCAGTGTTTATATTTGAACTTTAATCTTTTATCCCAGTACTTCTATGATAATTTGAACTATTGTCTCACAGAAATAATGAAACTATTATGAGGTTTAAAAGACCTTCTGTGAAGCTGTTTCATGATGACTCTCCCCAGTACGGTGTACATTTTAGGACATTCTCAGACCTCAGACATATGAAGACAAGGCATCATGCCTCAGACTAAAAGGCTTCAGACGAAACGGACTCAGATGGAGTTTGGAGATTCGCATTGCCCCGCCCCATATGACATCACATGTACGCGGTTCACAGCTCGAAAGAACGCTTTAACTCCACGATAGTTTGCCAACATACAAACTAGCTAGTTGAAATATGGCATCTAAGTTTTTAAATGTGCAAATAAAACTTGCGAAATGCATGTTCTCTTCTGTAAACAACTTAATTAGTGTAACATTTCATTAAAGCATATATATATATATATATATATACATAGCATATATATATATATATATATATATATATATATATATATATATATATATACACTGTATACAGTACAGGCCAAAATTTTTGAAACGTATACAATTTTTTTTTTAACAAAAAAAGTTTTTAACCCTATACAAATATGGGATACATGCTAGGACAGAGAGAATGTTTTTGAAAGAAGTTTCTTCTGCTTATCAATCCTGCATTTATTTGATAAAAAATACAGAAAAAAATGTAATATTGTGATATATTATTACAATTTACAATTTAAAATATTTCTGTGATCAAAGCTGAATTTTCAGGATCATTACTCCAGTCTATCACATGATCCTTTAGAAATCATTCTAATATGATGATTCGTTATCAGAGTTGGAAACAGTTCTGCTGCTTAATATTTTTTCATAACCTGTGATACTTTTTTAGGATACTTTGATGAATAAAACGTAAAAAAATAAAAAATAAAAAAAGAAGCAAATGTTTTAAAAATATAAATCTTTTGTAACAACAATATACACTGGTCAGTAATTTGGGGTCAGTAATTTTTTTCTTTATTTTTTTTTTAAATAAATCAATACTTTAATTCAGCAAGGATGTGTTAAATTGATAAAAAGTGATAGTAAAGAAGCAGGGGCGGATCACCCCAGTTGGCAGCAACGAATTAAAAGTTATGGCCAATTTAACTGTGATTAAATTCAGTATATATGTTGTCACCCCTCAAAAATTCCTGCACTCCTCTCGCCACACCATAATATTTTTCTAGATCCGCCCCTGTAAAGAAGATTTATATTATTAGATGATGTTTTTATTTTGAATAAATGCAGTTCTTTTTAACCTTTTATTCATCAAATATATTAGGCAGCAGAACTGTTTCCAACACTCATAATAAATCAGAATATTAGAATGATTTCTAAAGGATCATGTGATAGACTGGAGTAATGATGCTGAAAATTCAGCTTTGAATCACAGAAATAAATGATAATTTAAAGTATAATAAATTGAAAACCAATTATTTTAAATTGTAATAATATATCACAATATTACATTTTGATCAAATAAATGCAGGCTTGATGAGCAGAAGAAACTTCTTTCAAAAACATTAAAAATAGTAATGTTTCCAAACTTTTGGCCTGTACTGTATATACACTAATTATGTTGAAGAGAACATGCATTTCGCGAGTGCATGTTTTAACATTTAATTAAAGCATATAATATATATATAGCCTATATATATATAGCCTATATATATATATATATATATATATATATATATATATATATATATATATATATGCTTTAATTAAATGTTACACTAATTATGCTGTATGCAGAAGAGAACATGCATTTCACGAGTTTTATTTGCACGTTTAAAAAGTTAGATGACATATTCAGCTAGCTTGTGTGTTGGCAAACTATCGTGAAGTAAAGCGTTCTTTTTTTTCTTTTTCTTTTTTTTCATTTATTGAATATGTATCAGATAACAAGCGGATATAAAGGACATAGAACTTCTACAGGAATTAAATTATATCAAGTATATGTAAAGCTTCACATATATCAAATAAATAAATAAATAAAAGATATACACAGAGGAAACATTATGCATCAGTGGTATTGTCAAAAATATCATCATAATATTTCAAGAATCTGTCACTTTTCTTGTTTTTAATCAACCTTAGAGACTTCAGAAATGAATCAAGTAAAGCGTTCTTTCGAGCTATGAACCGCGTACATGTGATGTCATATGGGGCGGGGCAATGCGAATCTCCAAACTCCATCTGAGTCCGTTTCGTCTGAGTCCGTTTCGTCTGATGCCTTTTAGTCTGAGGCTGTTTCATCTGATGCCTAATTGTACGAGACCTGACACCTGACATTGTTTTTCCTGAGACCTGAAGCTTTTCAGTCTGAGGCACGATGCGTTTTGTCCAATGACTGAAGCCTTTTAGTCTGAGGCATGATGCCTTGTCTTCATATGTCTGAGGTCTGAGGATGTCCTAAAATGTACACCGTACTGGGTCAGCGGCAGGCTGGCAGCGCCAACACAGATTTGAATGTTGCGATATGATTTTGTCAAAGGTTTATTAGACAGAGGAATATGAAGAAGAGTGTGTGTGTGTTTGAATGGAGATCACAGTATTTTAGAGATGAATCGTGCAGCTCTACTGTCTTATCTCTCTCTCAGCATATGAGCAGCGCGAGGGCTTTCAGTGCAGGGCTCCAGACTGCATTTTGCGTCCATTTTTCCTGCCGGTGCGACCAAATATTTATTTAGGTTGTGCTGGCGCGACCACAATGTTGCCGAGCAGCGAATGCAAACAAAATGAAAGCGGAACGAAAATGCACTACTCCTTTATGCTTCACGGACCGTTTATTAGTTCGGACAAATAACAGTGCAGCGCCCTGAACCATAGATATCATATAATAAAGGCTAGATGATATTTATGCCCTGAACTTGCCAGTCGCGGGCGTTTATATACTGTCTGTGGTCGCGGGCCGATCTCGATCACACGACACTGTTTCTAGGAGATCCAGTGAAGAAATCCATTGAATTCGCCTCAGAATTAATAACATCATCGCTGCGAGATCCAGTGAGAAACATTCCGATTCGGCGCAGAGTTCTCTGTTATAAACCACAGATATCAGATCAAACAGCGCTGACGTGGAAACCAGGATAAACACTTACAGAAGGCTTTCAGTCCACAAATCAGCAACATTCACCATGGATTTAGGCTAATGTAGTAACTCTAACCATAGCTATGGTATTGTGACAGAAATAGTCAAACGCTTACAGTACAAGTACTACACATCTTTTTGCAGCACTTCAAAACTATAATATCATATATAAATGTTATTTTTAATGTGATGACCAACACATTTTTTGTTCATCCTTCAAAGATTGTACTAAAACTAAAAATTGTAAGATGTAGGAAAACTCTTATTTAAACACTTATTTAAAAACATGTAAACAGTAGGATGCTTATTGACTATTTTCACTCCCTAATATCAATTTTTTCACTCGTTTTGCTTTTTAATTAATATTAAGACATTATGAATGATAATTAAAGTTAATTGCATCTACACCCTAAATTAAGCTTAGTGCTTTATTGCCAGCCCCAGTGCTACCAGATATTTTCTGTAGAACTCAGTGGCTCCGGTGCCGCTGCCCTCAGATGTTAGTCTGGAGCCTGTGAACTTAAAATAAAACTGCACACTGTAATATCTGTATGTTAACTTGTTAAGTCTATTTATTATTAAATAATTTGTCAGTGTTACAGTTATTTTGGGGGAAATGTGAATAATTGCATTGCTAGCTGATTTAAGGTGTGCCCCTAAATTTTCTGCTTGCGCTCCTAAAATGTTCAGTCAGGGGCTCCAGCGCTCCTAGTGAAGAAAGTTAGTCTGGAGCCCTGCAGTGCATTCAGTCTCACGCCGCGTCCACTTGAAAGTAGGGATGTCCCGATACCACTTTTTCACTTCCGATACCGATGCCGCAGCTTTGGCTATTTGCCGATACCGATATCAATCCAATATTTTTATTTTATTCTTGAACTAATAATAATAATAAAATATATGGAAGCACTTTGCTCAATTAGCCACATCAAAACATCTCACTCAAATGGAGAACAAATACTTCCACATTATACTACAGGGCCGTTGAATGCTTGAATCTGATTGGTTGACGAACGTTCTAAGGTGTGCATTATTTTCAGGGAAACGCACGGCTAAAGTAGTTCCAGGCAGGTCTTGACCGCATTACAGTTCCATATCACTTCGCGTAGTTAACTGTAATAACAGAAAATAGGATACAATTCATAACAAGAAAAAGCATTTAGCCCCATGCGCTTGATCTGCAATTTTCAATGTCTAGCTTCACAATTAATAGAAACATGCAGTTTAATTTTAATAAATAAAGTATATAGTCCTATCTATATTATAATCAATAGAAAATTAAACTGAA
>NC_139972.1:3367500-3450000 GCF_963993115.1 Abramis brama
GCTCTGGCTTCAGCTCTGAGATCAAACCCCTCACACCTGAGAGAACTGGATCTGTCTGTGAATAATCTAGGAGACTCAGGAGTGAAGCTGTTCTCTGCTGGACTGGCGAATCCTCTCTGTAAACTGGAGATACTGTGGTAAGATCATCTCCACCATAAAGACTCGGAGTGAATAAAGATTAATATGTAGATAGTGTATTCAATATATCTTTGGCGTAAGCCCCATCCGGTGGTTCAGCGTCAGATCCTGCCGGCGGTAGAAGGCAGCGGTGAGGAGTCTCCCTGAAGAGGAACATTTACATCTTACTATATTATTATCCCCCAAAAGAAAGTAAAACTAACAGTTATTAAACCGGACGAACTACAAACCAGACAACAGATGCAGGATACAGTGAAGAGGGTTTTAAAGCACAAATGTTTGGTGTAAATCAACTTGTCTTGTAATGCTTGTGCAAACAGACCCTTGTAAAAGCGTGAGCATTTCCTCAAAATGTGTGTGTGCAGCTGAAAAGAGGGAAGTGGTGTGTGTTTCACCTGAACCAGGACTGTCACCATATCAGATTTATCACTACATGATTATCATGGCCAGAATAACACACAATAACAATATATCGCCATATCTGTGGAAATCTTGATAATAATAATAATAATAATGCTATCAGTCAAATTCATCTTTACTCTGTTTATTTTGTGTTATTTTTGAAAAAGAAGAATCACTTCATCACATACAAAAGGAACAATTACACTTAATGCGACCAGTTTGAAATAATGGTAACACTTTATCACAAGTATACAGTAACACAGCGCTTATAAATCATCTCCAAACTGTTAGTTTATAGTTAATGAATAGTGTATAATAGTATATAAGCTGAAGTTAATATATTATGAGACTATATACAAATAGTGAGTTCTTCATTGTCACTGTAATTAACAAAGTGTTATTGTTTAATTAGCTCTTATGTAAAGAGTTAGATAATGCTTTAACAACGTATTAACCATAAATAGTTCTCACTTTAGATTAGGTCACGGAAAATCAGAAAATGTCATTAAGTGCTTTATACCATGGGCTGTTTAAATACTCGATTCTGATTGGCTGGAAGGTGTGCAGTAAAACCGTTTAATGCACAGGTAGTTCCAGTCAGTTTGATTACAGTTCGAAATTAATCCGCTACATTGGTAACCATAGTAACACAGATACACTTGCAAGCAGAGTGAGAGACGCATATGAAAACGTTTATTTAGGTAGGCTAAATGGATGAATTTTTCATATCGTTTAATTTGTATGGTGAATATGGCAACTCTGAGAAATGGGCCCAGGCACAAGACGAAATAGAAGACTTGGAGAAGACGTTGAATGACAAAAAGCGGCACAAAGAATTAACAACAAATAAATGACATGATTAGTTCAAATAAAGATTGCCTTGTCACTGTCAGTGTTGCCTGTCATTCATAAATAATTGTAATAAATCCATTAAAGAATCATTAAGTTAGCTATATTCTTAAGCAACGAGGGGACGTTAGCTGATAGACTTTAAAGAAGAGACGCACACAGGTAACTCGCGCACGCATCTCTCTCTCTCTCTCTCTCTCTCTCTCTCTCTCTGTTCCTTCTCCTTCAGTTCTCTGTCTCTCTCTTTTAATAATGAATTTAAATGTGAATTCATTCAAATAAAAGCAATCCGATGGCTCTACTTTATTTAAAGCGGTCGGAGTGCAAGAACTGACGAGCCTTAACTTAAGAAATAACCGTCATTTTTACACGTCTGTTAAAAAATGACACTGTAAACATCAGTTACAGCTTTAACTTATTTTTAACTTGGCAAATAACCAAGGTATAAGTGGGTAGAGGCAACCACCTCTACCCACTTATACCTCCGCTTCGCGTCGGGTGGTTCTTCGCCTCTACGTCGTGCATTAAAATCCTTTAATGCACGGCTAGCCGTGGATTATCCCTTACTTAATACAGGCTTTATTGGACATTAATTACATTAGTATTAAAAGTTCCTTAAAATGTTTTGCAAATACATTAAGCTCACACACACACACACACACACTCACTCAAACACACTCTCTCTCTCTCTCTCTCTCTCTCTCTCTCTCTCTCTCTCTCTCTCTCTCTCTCTCTCTCTCTCTCTCTCTCTCTCACTCACACACACACACACACACACACACACACACACACACACACACACACACTAGGGCTGGGACGATACACCTAGACCAGAGGTCACTAATAGGCGGACCGCGGTCCGGATCCGGACCCAGCCGCCGTTCTGTCCGGACCCGGACCAATAACCCATAAATTATTTAGAATTATTGACTTTTGTCGGAGCGTTTCTATTTTAACCCGCGCAGCTTTTCTAGCATCTATGGTACTGGTTTAGCGCGGCCCAGGAAACTCACAGACCAATAGCATGCGTTGTAAATCATGTCATGTGATACTACTCGAGTCAGACAGCGAGAGATACACACACACACACACACGCAGGGAGAGACGAGACGAGACGAACGAGAGACAACGTTTCACATGGCGTGCTCTAAAAAAAGAAAAGTGGACAGCGAAAACAGAGCTTTTAATCAAGAATGGACAGATTCTTACATGTTCATTCTTCCCACGGGCAGTTCAAAACCCGTATGTCTCATATGTTCCGAGACTGTCGCGATTATTAAAAGCGGCAATGTGAAGCGCCACTATGAGACAAAGCACAAATCTTTTGACCAAACATACCCACTTAAATCCGCACTGAGGGCACAGAAAATAAACGATCTAAAAGCCCAATATGATCGATCCAGCAGAATCCTAACACATTCATTCACTGCCCAACAACGTGCTAACGAATGTTCCCTTAAAGTTGCTTGGATTTTGGGCAAACATAAAAAACCATTTACTGATGGAGGGGTTGTCAAGGAGTGCATGAGTGCGGTAGCTGAAACCTTATTTGAGGGAAAACAAAAAGAAGACGTGTGTAAAAATCAAGCAAATACCAATGTCAGCATCATCAGCCACAAAGAAAACAGAAATATTAACCCATGACGTGCTAGCTCAGCTGGATGAAGCAATTCACAAGGCACCATGCATAGGCTTAGCTGTAGATGAGTCCACTGATGTGTCTGACAATGCTCAGCTGTTAGTTTTTGTGAGGTTCTTCAACAAGGACAAGGAAGAGTTCTGTGAAGACCTGTTAGGTGTCACACCCCTTCAGACCAGTACGAGAGGAGAGGACATCTACCTAGCCATAAAGGAGATGTTAAAGAAGAGGGCAATAGAGCTGAAGCAAGTGGTTTCAATAACCACAGATGGAGCCCCTGCCATGGTAGGGAGAGAAAGAGGAGCTGTGGCAAGAATGAAAGATGATAATCCTCAACTCATCTCTTACCATTGCATAATTCACCAGTCAGTCCTGTGCTCCACCCTGTCAGACGAGTATGCTGAGGTGATGAACACGATGAGAATGATAAACTTTCTCAGAGCTTCCTCTTCACATCAGCATCGCATGCTCAGGGAATTTCTCAGAGAAGTTGATGCAAATGCTGATGACCTTCTGCTACACAACAATGTAAGATGGCTCAGCAAAGGTAGGGTGTTGGAGCGCTTTTGGTCCATCCGAGGGGAAATCGCAGCTTTCTTGGCACAGCTGAAGAGCCAGAAGGCAACAACATTTTCTCTCTTTTTGGAGGATGACAAGAAGATGGATATTGTGGCTTTTTTGGTTGATATCACTTCACACCTGAATGAACTGAATTTAAAGCTACAGGGCAAGGACAATTCAGTTTGTGATCTGATGACAGCTGTCCGCTCCTTTCAGAGGAAACTTGTGTTGTTTAGGGAAGACCTGCTGGCAGACTGTGCACACTTTCCAACTGTGAAGGAACAGGTTCAGGGTGAGAGAGATGTGTCTTCTTTTGTTGACTTTGTTGACAAGCTGATTGTAAACTTCAGCAAGCGTTTTGACAGCTTCAGCCTTGGACAGCAGCTCACCCTGTTCATTCAGAACCCATTCCTCATCACAGATGTCAGGGAGTTCTCAAAGGAAGTCACACTGCTCTTCAAGTGGGAAAATGCTGGGCCTCTCCAGATGCAACTGATCGATCTCCAAGCAGATGTGGCCTTGAAAGAGCATTTTGGAAAAACTGATCCTACCACTTTCTGGCTTCAAATGGTCCCAGAGACCGCTTTCCCAGGTCTGAGGAAAGTAGCCTTGTACATCTTTACCATGTTTGGCTCCACATACAACTGTGAGGCAGCTTTCTCCACAATGAACATTATTAAAAGCAAATATCGATCCAGGCTCACCAATGAGCACCTACACATGTGTTTGAGAATGGCCCTGACGCCATTCCAGCCCAGATTTAAAATCCTGGCAGGACAAGCAAGGGCTCACTTTTCTCACTAAGAGAAAGTGTGGAAGTGGGATATAAAAGGGAAAGAAAGAGAAAAGGAGGTGTTAAAGCTGTTCAATTGTTAATGTGTTGAGATTGTTTATTTTAAAATGTGTTTAAACTTAAGATGTAAAAGGGAGTTAACTAAAAAGTAAAAGGGAAACTCAAGCTATACTTTTTATTTCATTTTTCTAAAATTAAGCACTTTATTTTGAGATGCACATTTATTTTATTTAAATTGATCATTTATTATTAGAGTAGCCTACTTATTATTTCCCTACAGCTCAATATATAAACTGACAATAAATATTGTTGAAATATTATTAAATTTGTACTTTCATTTTATTTGACAGTCGTCTCTTGACTAGGCTACTTACATATTTTCATACAACTACTAGGCTGTGGCACTGAATGATAACACAAGTTAGTCATTGTGATGTTGCGGACCTTTGGTTGCTGAATTTTTTTCTAACTGGACCTCTTAGAATTTTAATTGAATACCCCTGACCTAGACCATGAGGAAAAGTTAAATCATACACTTATACAGACTGTACATGATGTATAAGATTAGTCATGTTTACAAAAACAATTCATCAGATCTTTCTGAGTTTTATTTCTGAAGCATCATACAGCATCATACTACAGTTCTACATTCTCTTCAATAAATAATTCAATAACAAATACATTTTTTAACAGTCACTTGTTGACACCTAGTGGCAAAACAATGTAATTAGTTAGTTAGTTAAAGTTTATTTCGGTCAACTTCAAAAGAAAAAAATAAAGAAAAACAATTTACAAGCAAACATAGAAACAAACATTAAATTACAATGTAAGCAATATTTAAAAGAGAGAGGAAAAAAAAAAGTTGATCGACCGAAAAGGTGTCGGCTGAAGCTTATGCTTATTGCGCCGATCCTTTTTGCATAACATTTATTTTACACACAACACCAAGTCCCAAAGTCATCATGCATACAATGACTAAAAGAAAAAGAAGCTAAATTCATTCAGTTTTGTATAATGTGATCTTTTTTTTTTTAAATAATTTCTTGAAACTACTAATGGATTTACATATATTCAATTCATCATCGAGACTATTCCACAGTTTAACCCCCTGAACAGACAGACATCTCTGTTTGACATTGGTTCTGATTTGAGGTTTGCTGAACATAAGTGTTCCTCTGAGCTCATAAGGAGTAGATTTCATCTGAAACAAGTTCTGGACACAGTCTGGAAATTTATTATTTATTATTTTATACATTATTTTGGCTATTTTAAATTCCACCAAGTCATTAAATTTTAATAGGTTGGAATTCATAAATAACTTGTTTGTTGGGTGATAATAATCTGTTTTATTTATAATTCGTATTGCACGTTTTTGCAGAATAACAATTGGTTTTATTATTGTTTTGTATGTATTCCCCCAGATCTCTACACAATAAGTCATGTATGGCACTATTAGAGACTGGTACAATATGTTTAGAGCCTTTGTATCAAGAATGTGTTTTGTTTTAGACAGGATAGCCAGTGTTTTAGAAATTTTTGACTTTATATAGGTTATGTGAGATTTCCAGCTAATCTTGCGGTCAATGATGATACCTAAGAATTTAATTTCATTTACCAATTCTAGTTCAAATTTATCAATTCTTATCTGGACTTTTGTATTTATTTGTTTATTACTAAATAAAATAAATTTAGTTTTATCTATATTTAGTGACAGTTTATTAACATCAAACCATTTTTTTAATGTTTTCATTTCTGCTTCCACTGTGTCCAGAAGCTGTCCCAAATTCTGATTGGAACAAAATAAAGTTGTATCATCAGCAAATAAAACACAATTTAATTGAGTAGACACATTACAAATGTCATTGATATATAATAAAAATAGCTTTGGTCCAAGGACTGATCCTTGTGGAACCCCACAAGTGACCCCCTGAAGCTGTGACCTGTCATTGGTGAACTGCACAAACTGAAATCTATTCCTGAGATAGTCACTAATCCATCTTTGTGCAACGCCCCTGATGCCATATATTTCAAGCTTTTTTAATAATATTTTATGATCAATGGTATCAAATGCTTTTTTTAAGTCTATAAAAATTCCAACTGAGTAATTTTTATTTTCTATTGCAGAGGTCAGTTTTTCAACCAGCTCTATTACAGCCATTTCCATGGATCGATTTGCTTGGAAGCCATATTGATGATCGTTTAATAGTTTATATTTTTCAATGAAACTGTCTAATCTTGTTTCAAATAGTTTTTCTAATATTTTTGAAAATTGTGGAAGGAGGGAAATTGGTCTGTAATTTGAGAATAAATGGCTGTCACCATTTTTGTAGATGGGGATGACTTTAGCTATTTTCATGTTGTCCGGAAAAACACCAGTTTGGAGAGATGAGTTGAAAACATAAGTTAATGGTTTAACAACAAATGTCATAACATCCTTAACTAGTGCCATGTCTATATCATTAAAATCGGTTGATTTTTTATTTTTAAATGTATTTATTATATTTATTATTTCATTTTCATCTACTGACTTTAGAAATATTGAGTTTGTATTTGATTTAATTATGTCAACATCCACACCTACTTTTAATTCTGGTTGCACAATATTATTTGCTAAATTGGCACCTACATTTACAAAATAATTATTGAATTCATTAGCAATATTGATTGGTTTAGTTATAGTTTTCAATTGGTTTGTGAAGTACTTTGGATATTCGCTTTTCTTAGTGTTTCCTTTGATTGCACTATTTAGTACCTTCCAAGTCTCTTTAATGTTACTTCTGTGTTGCTCTAGTAGATTATTATAATAGGCCTTTTTAGTTTTTCTTAATATATTTACTAGCTTGTTTTTATATAGTTTATATTTGAGTTCGGCTTCCTTTGTTCTTTTTTCTAAAAAGAGTTTATATAGGAGATTTTTCTTGTTACATGCATTTTGAAGTCCTTTGGTGATCCAGGGTTTGGCTTCATACTTTGACTGTTTTTGCATGCTCATAGGACAATGTTTGTTGAATAAGTGAGTAAAAATAGACAAGAATTTATTATAAGATTCATTTGGATCATTAATTGAGTAGACTTCATTCCAAGTCTGTATACTTAATTCTTGTTTAAAAGCTCTAACGGATACTGCGGTTTTGAGTCGTTTTAAACTATATACCGGTACTCCTTGTTTCTTTGTGTTTAGATTCTGAAAAAAAAGTTGCAGTGTACTAAAGACAGGAAGATGATCACTTATATCGTTTATAAGGAGACCACTTTCTATTCTGCTGTCAACTGCATTTGTAAAGATATTGTCGATTAAAGTAGAACTATTTGCTGTGATTCTTGATGGTTTTGTGATAGTGGGAAAAAGACCTAAACTAAACATAGTATCCATAAAATCTCTGTGCTTTTGTAATTTGTGTACATTCAAT
Organism: Abramis brama; assembly: GCF_963993115.1. Classification (NCBI taxonomy): domain Eukaryota; kingdom Metazoa; phylum Chordata; class Actinopteri; order Cypriniformes; family Leuciscidae; genus Abramis; species Abramis brama. The sequence goes on from NC_139972.1 coordinate 3,375,293, forward strand.
AGGTCAATGTTAAAGTCTCCACAAACAAAGGTTACCTTTGACATGTCAAACATTTCCACAATTCTGCTGTTAAATGCATCAATACGTGACCCTGGAGTCCTATATATACAGCTTACCAGGATTGTTTGCGATTTTTTTTTAACCATTATTTCAACTGTAACACATTCCATCATATTATCTATTTCGATTGTCATATTTTTTACTAATTTACAGTTAAACCCACTACATACATATAAAGCTACACCACCTCCTTTTTTATTAGTTCTATTCACATTAAATAATTCATACCCATCGAGTTTGGTGTCACATTCTCTATTCACATTTAGCCAAGTCTCTGATAAGGCAATGATGTGAAAATTAGGAAATTGTCTTAAGTAGTCCTTAATTTCTTCAAAGTTAGTATACAGGCTTCGACTGTTGAAGTGTATTATTGATAAAGCATTGTTCATTCTTACACTGGATTTGAATTGATCGTTCGTATAATACTCGCAGTGGCAATTGTTTGTATAGAAGTGGTTCTCTGGATCTATTTCATTCTCCATATCATAATTTTTGTGATCAGTAAACTCAAAGCATTTCATGTTCATGCTGCATATATCATTCATCGCAGCGCTGTCGGATGATTTGAATTGATCGTGTTCCGCGTCGTCTCTTTCCTCTGTAGTACGAGTGGAGTTTTTTAACAGTTCGGTCATGTTTAGTAGTCTTTATTGTCACGTTCATCAATTGATCACCGAACAGTTTCATGTGATGCACCGTTATGGATTTTAATTCCTGTATGGATCCAAGTCCTGCAGTTCTTTTATCCATATGACTTTTGCGGATTCTGAAGGGCCAATTTGGCGAATCATAACTTTACAATTTCTAGTCCAGGTTGCATGTATTTTGTTTTGTCGTCGGAGAATACGCGCTTGTCGTGCTATATCAACATTCTTTTTAGTCAAATGTTCATTTATGTACACTCCGGTTCCAGACAATTTTTTAGCTTCCTTGAGCAATCCCACTTTGCTTTTACGATTAATGAAGCGAACTATGATATTCGCCTTCCCATTTTCCCTTTTAGGAAAAGTATGACAAGCAGCGATGTCATTGCTTTTAATCGGCATGTTGAGATTGTTGAAAAACTGTATTACTTGTTGTTCTAGTGTTTGTAGTTCGTGAGCCGGTGCATCCTCACCTTTGTCAATGCTCGACGCCGCTCTGGCATACGTTTGATGGCGCGTCTCCAATCCAGTTATTATTATATCATCCATGCGGGTGTATTGTTCCAAGTCATCAACTTTCCTTTCCAGGTTCATGATCCGTTCGTCCTTTTCTTTAATTATTGTTTTGAGGAGTTTCACTTCGTCCATTAGCTCCATGAGCTTTGTTTGTTGTTTAGAGACTTTGCTCAATTCCTCCGACATAAAGCTCAATGATTTCTTAATTTCCTCCATTTCTTCGACTTTCATTTTTGGCGGCATTTTCTTTTCGTTTAGTTTGTACAGCTTTGATTAATTTATTTAAGAATCTTTCAGGTTAATATTCAAGAGGTTTGAGCAGCGTCTGGCTGACATGCTGTGTGTTGCGTGCTGCGTCACGTGTTGATTACCAATCGATAATCGATAAATGCGTTATTTTAAGTTCCAAGATTCTATCAATAGCTGATTTACTCTTTTTTGATCGCTACTGTAGACATCAGTGTTTATATTTGAACTTTAATCTTTTATCCCAGTACTTCTATGATAATTTGAACTATTGTCTCACAGAAATAATGAAACTATTATGAGGTTTAAAAGACCTTTTGTGAAGCTGTTTCATGACAACTCTCTCTGGGTCAGCGGCAGCGCCAACACAGATTTGAATGTTGCGATATGATTTTGTCAAAGGTTTAATAGACAGAGGAATATGAAGAAGAGTGTGTGTGTGTTTGAATGGAGATCACAGTATTTTAGAGATGAATCGTGCAGCTCTACTGTCTTATCTCTCTCTCAGCATATGAGCAGCGCGAGGGCTTTCAGTGCATTCAGTCTCACGCCGCTTCCACACGTCCACTTGAAAGCGATATTACGACACTCATAGATAACGACACATTTCATCCCCTGTTGGAAAAATAGTGGCTAACTTCTGTCAACCTCGTCTATAAGCAAGGACAAAAATAAGCAATTTAATTTGAATGAATATCGATTATGGAATAAAATAATCTAATTTAAAATCGTAAAAAAAAAAAATTGCGATAGGTGAATCGTTTTTTTTCTCCCAGCCCTAACACACACACACACACACACACACACACATGTTCCTTAAAATGTTTACAAATACATCAAAATACATCAAGCACACTCACACACACACACATTGGGTTTTCATGTTTTATGGGGACTTTCCATAGAAATAATGATTTTATATACTGTACAAACTGTATCTTCTATCCCCTAATCCTAACTGATGTATTTTAACAACATGAACTATTTGTATATATTTCATATTGACAGCATTATGTTATTTATTTTTTAATTGTCATGTTTATCTTTGGATATAGGCTTAATATGTGTCATTGTTCTCTACAGGTTGTATGAGTGTGGTGTCACAGATGAAGGTTGTGCTGCTCTGGCTTCAGCTCTGAGATCAAACCCCTCACACCTGAGAGAACTGACTCTGTATAGGAATAAACTAGGAGACTCAGGAGTGATGTTGCTGAAGGATCTGAAGGATGATCCACATTATAAACTGGAGAGACTATGGTAAGAATAGTTTTTAACGATTTTTGGAGTGTAATGATAATTTCTGCTGGTTCTGTATCAGCTGTCCGTTGTGTGAAAGTGACCTTTCTATCCCTGGTTATTCAGATATTGCTCAATGTCCCGTAGTGCAATGGGGTGGGTGCGGGAAGGGGGGAGGTTAGAGGAGAATTAGTAGTCGTATAAGTTTTCTTTCTTTTATTGCAAAATATTTTGTATACTTTGTCAAAATAAATAAAAACACTAAAATACAAAAAAAAAAAGAAAGAAAGAAAGTGACCTTTCATGTGCTTTTGATTTTGTAAAGTGACTTTGAGCATCAGACAAAAGCTATATTAAAAAGCTTTAAAAAATCTATGTTTGAGAATGAATTAATATAGATTATCTAGTTAGTTTTCTTATGAAAATATGTGACAGACGTAATATCTCATACTGCATATGTGACTGTGTGTTTTATTTTAGGTATTAGATGACAGTCTGATCTTCTGATGATCATCTGATGGTGAATAAGGATCCACTACAGAGACTCAGTCAACAGAATCAACAGAGACTGAAGATACAGTGACTTCACTGTTATAAATTAAGACTTCATTTAGATTTCAACGATCCTCTGACAGACCTGATGAGGCGGCAGTGAAACACCTTTTATTTTAGAGCAGCAGATTACATTATTTTCAGACTTCAAAAAAATGGCCAAACTGTTCGCAGTGCTCTGCCCAAAGCGGTTTGAGCACCCTGATGCTGAGGAGAACATGCTGGAGCTGGCCCGGTTCTACTCAGAAGACATGCCCAAGCCAGAAGACGCAGTGGAGGAGTTTCACTCTTTTCCTGCATTGTATTCAGAGTTAAAGATGGATCTCACCACCGACACCGTCCTGCCATTCCTCATTGCCAACGACATGGATAGAGCCGACCCACACCTGACCCACACCTGACCCTGACCCACACCTGACCCACACCTGACCCTGACCCACACCTGACCATTCTCCACAGGATTTATAAAACCCTTCCCATCAGCAGCGCCAGTGCCGAACGAAGTTACAGCCGTCTGCGGCTCATTAAGACATACTTGCGTTCGTGCATGGATGAGGCCAGACTGTCAAATCTCACCTTGCTGTGTGTGGAGCCGGACATACATATTGACAAGGACAAAGTGGTTGGCAGATTTGCCACCATGAAGGAGAGGAGGATGAAGATTTAATAAGGGACCATGATATGTATATAGTTTTGTTAGATTTATTTGTTCTGGAGGATCGTTAAGCAGACAACAAAATGGTAAATAAAAAATATCGTCTTTAAAAATGTGTATTTTAGTTATGAATAAGTCACTCAGTCAGAATGCTATAAATCAGTTGTTTTTCTCAAAGTTTTCATCCCAGTTAAGTTTTCATGTACAGTGACGTGCGGTCTGGGTATGCAAACTAGGCACTGCCTACCCTGCCAAAATTCAAAAATAAAAATGTTTATTAAATAATAAACTTGTATTTGTATTTTTACTGTTTATTCTTGTGATTTATATATGCAATATGTGTGTTATTCCAATTATTTAGACGTTATGATGACAAATGTAGCAGTTACGCATAATCAAATAAAAAACAAATCGTAGAATAAGTAGTGCTTTTACTGTCCATTCATTGCAGACAAGCGAAAAACCCGTGTTGCGCATGCGCACTTCGATCCTGTATTCTTTAACATGTACGTCAAAAAGCACAAATCTGCTGTGCCTTTGGACGTAAATATGGTATGCCAGTAACATCTCCGTAACATATCAGACATGGACCAATTAAAATCGAGATATTACTGGACATTTGCGCAGCTAACGTCATTAACGTTACACCACAGCTAACCTACATGCCTAATCCCCGCGCCAAACTCAAAGCCAAAATGTATGGCGTTATTATCCAGTCAAATGTCGAGAGCGCATTATTGTAGCGCGAAAGTACATTAATATAATGCGCGAGCGCGAATCTCTCTGCTCGCGCGCGGAATATAAATGCGCGAGCGCGAATCTCTCTGCTCGCGCACGGAATATAATGTGCCGAGTGCGAATCTCTCTGCTTGCGCGCGAGAACTGGGCACGCGCTCTCAGATACACGTTGCTCTTGTAAGAATTTTCTCTGGGCTTGGGGGGGGGGGGGGGGGGGGGGGGGGGGGGGGGGTTGGTTGGTTGGTTGGGGAAAATTGACACAGACTCTATCTATCTATCTATCTATCTATCTATCACATTAATTGGTTGTCTGGGAGGGTAATGCTTTGTAAAAGTTAACATAAAACACACATTTTTTAAAAAAAATGTTGACATAAGATATCTCTTTAAAAAAATAAAATAAACATATTTAAATCTTTTTAAAATTGACTTTTGCAAATAACGTTTGTTAAATTTATATAAGTATTTGTTAATATTAATGGACCAGAGCTTAAATAGTTTTATTTTTTAACTAACAACTAAAAAAAGATTTATAAATACTAACAAATATATTGCTCATTCATTGTTCGTTAATGTTAGTTAATACATTTATATGACAAACAAATTTTAAATGGGAGAAGTTTTTATTTCTATGATGCATTGGAGAGAATAATCCTGTCAGGCGCAGCACTGCTGTGAACGCGCGTTCACGTTTAAACACACTTTAAACAATGTATTATTCAATGCATTACTTCTATATAATTATATATTAAGTTGCTCAAGCAAGTGGTAAAATATTTAACCATGTATTTATATTAAAATCTTTTGCATTTCAATTTTAATACAATAAATCTTGCATGTCACAAAGAACTTGTTTTTCCACCTCCACGAATGTCATTATGTCGCCTTGTTGAGGTAAATTGTAGTTTTCCTTGCTTTACCCCGGTCTTAAAATGAAAAAAGTAGCATTTAATTAAATACATTTATGGTATAAATACATACATTTTATTTAATTAATCGCACTTATGGTGAAATGACTACATTTTCAGGTCAATCTGTGTTCATTTTGACCACGAAACATGCGCTGTCACTTTAATTCAGCGTTTGCAGAACAGCAAAAATCATAGACAGTATATAAACGGCAAAAATAGACTCGGTGCGGAAATGATCGCTGCACTGCTGTATACGCACCGCAACTGGAACGGATCGATCATCGACACGGACTGCATCCACGTGCAGTGTGAAAGCTCTGTAAACATGGGTACGGAAAACAATACTCACCGCATACACACTGCAAACGAAATATTTGTGAAACGGGCGTTAGGAGAGCTACTCCGGCTGCTACTCGCAGTAGAGTGAGTGTTGCCATCTTCAGTTCAGCGACATATTTCCCGCCGCGCGCTCTCTGTCCGCTAGTGCTCTGTATTTGACGCAAGTGTTTGTTTGTGTGTGAGTGTGCGCGCTTGCGCACTCATTTGGATAATCGTAAACGCGCAAACACAGACAGAAAAGACATGCCATCGTGGAAATAAGATAAATAACATATTACTTAAGGGCTATTTAGTTTTTGTAATAAAATAAAAAAAATTAATCTGGCGCTATAAAGAAAATCAAATCAAATTTACTTGACCTTCAAGGGGGGCGGGGGGAGCCGTTAGGAGGGCGGGGCGCCCCCCTTATATAATGGTAGGGGAAACACTGATATATACATACATTTATATAGCCTGTACATATGCCCATTAAAAAAAAAAAAAAAAAAAAAAAACACAGAACAGACCAGAAAGCTTTAATGAAATAAATTAAAAAGTTGAAACAAGTTTATTGTCTTAAGAGCTTTAAGATTCTTAGATAACAAAATGCTTTGGATGTATTGTTGGACCTCTCTTCTAAAAACAATGAATAAGGGATTCTGCTGAGTGAATTTACTACGGTGAATGTGAAATTTTGCAAGGAACTATAATAGATTAATAATAAAATACTCATTAAATGTAGCTTTTGAAAAGGTTTAAATCATAAACACAAGTTGTTCTTTTTGTGGGGCCCCTGATGAAACTGCTCTTCATATCTTCTGGGATTGTCCTCACACACAGTTATTTTGGGTTGAATTTTCTGCTTCCAGATTTCTCTTTGCTTTAATGCTTTTTAAGGATGTACTGTTTGGTTTCTTTAATATACAAAAAGCTAAATTTAATGAGTATTTTATTATTAATCTATTATTGTTCCTTGCAAAATTTCACATTCACCGTAGTAAATTCACTCAGCAGAATCCCTTATTCATTGTTTTTAGAAGAGAGGCCCAACAATACATCCAAAGCATTTCGTTATCTAAGAATCTTAAAGCTCTTAAGACAATAAACTTGTTTCAAACTTTTTTATTTATTTCATTACAGCTTTCTGTTCTGTTTTTTTATTTTTTATGAGCATATACAGGCTATATGTATGTATGTAGGCCTATATATATATATATATATATATATATATATATATATATATATATATATGCTGCTTTGCTTTCTTTATTCAGTTGTATGTAATTTGTACATTTTTGCTATGTAAGTTAGATTTTTGATACCTTGGCATTTATAAAAAAAAAAAAAAGAAATTGAAGAGAAGAGTACTTAGGCATGCGCGAAAGCACGGGACACAGTCTAAGCACATACATGCTTACTTTAAGCGAAGACACGTTTTAAGTGCAGGCATATTCTCTGAGCGAGCCCAGGGAAAATTCTTACAAGAGCAACGTGTATCTGAGAGCGCGTGCCCAGTTCTCGCGCGCGAGCAGAGAGATTCGCACTCGGCACATTATATTCCGTGCGCGAGCAGAGAGATTCGCGCTCGCGCATTTATATTCCGCGCGCGAGCAGAGAGATTCGCGCTCGCGCATTATATTAATGTACTTTCGCGCTACAATAATGCGCTCTCGACATTTGACAGGAAAATAACGCCATAAAAATGACAGCACCGGCCGTCATCACAGAGTTAAATGTTTTAAATTGAGAGCCAGAGACTTTGCAAACTGAAGGCCGGTAAAGATGAGTTTTACAAAGCTGTGATCGACGTCTTCACGAGGAAAGAGCGGCGGATGAATTTTATGTAGGCTACAAATAATCTACCGATTGGTGAGTCAAAAACTATTTTGGGCTTAATATTGAATTGATAAATGTGGTTGAATTAATGCAAGCCATTTGCCTTCATATTCAATTGAGCAGTGTGTGATTTTACTTTTACTTTTGGCTGCTGTGCAACAATAAGGATTAAGAATGGTTGCATTCTGATGCTGGAGTGGACATTAACTACTGTTACCGGTGTGTGGCTGTACCGCGCTTGTGTGTGTGCGACGTGCGTGTGTGTATGTGTGTGTGTGTGTGAGAGAGAGAGAGAGAGAGAGAGACTGAGAATACACGATATACATCCTGATTTGTACATTTCTTGATATGCCGCGCTTGTGCGTAACGTTTACTGTTATTATGTATTATTAGCCTAAACAATAAATCAGGTAATCTGGCTTTCATAACTCAGTGCCTAGCCTCTTTAAGACATCACCGCACGTCACTGTTCATGTAGCACCTGTAGCCTACATATGGAGTTGTAAACAAACTTTGTGTTCAATATATATAATGGTGCCATGTCAATTATATAATGTGGCACTGATTGAGCGCACTTGGCCTGTTCAGCACCATCGCTTTTTTTCTTGACTGGCAAACTGTTTTCTTTGTTCGTCAATACAAACTTGTCAAAAAATGTGGTTTTAACATATAAGCTTACTTGGCTCAACAAGTGACACATTATTACATATGCATTCATCAGATATTTTACGTTTTTTTAACGGTTTTAATTTTAAAATGAATTGGTGGCAGAGTGCCCCATGATGAAGCTCCGCCCCCACTGTACTGAGAGTCTAGCTCCGCCCCCACTGTACTGAGAGTCTAGCTCCGCCCCCACTGTACTGAGAGTCTAGCTCCGCCCCCACTGTACTGAGAGTCTAGCTCCGCCCCCACTGTACTGAGAGTCTAGCTCCGCCCCTGCGCAGCAGCTCGAGTTCTTACCAGAACCAGGAAGTATGACCACATTAGCCCGGTTCTGTCAACACTGCACTATTAAACATTTTATACATTTAAAAATATTGCTGATTACTTACAAAGCACTAAATGGTTTAGCTCTGCAGTGCTTGAGCGAGCTCTTAACGCATTATAGTCCTTCACGTCTATTGCGATCTCAAAATTCCGGCCAGCTGATAATACCTAGAATATCAAAATCAACCGCTGGCGGGAGATCCTTCTCATGTTCTCATATAGCGGTTCACAGACGGTTGTTATCACAGTCTTTTGATCAAAGATAGATGATCATGATCATGATCAACTCACAGTGTGTTGCTGCTACGACCTGCATCTACTGAGTGACTAGCCAATAAAAATGCAACATGAAATGGCGTATTGATCAAGGCGACATGGCGCTAAAACTTAAAACTACTTTCCTCAAGCTCCATTTGCAAGATTGGCATGTGAAGTTCACCTCTTTTCCCCAGTCATGACTGCGTCCATATTCTCCTCTTCCTCTTCTTCTTTCAGAGCAGATAAAAACCACAATTGCCAAAGTGTGACTGATCTTGCTCTATTTGTTTACCACTAGTGCATGCTGATGATGTTTATTCTTCTGTGCTAAGGATTGAATAGGTGTGATCATCGTAAAGTCTACATACATGTCGTACCTAAGTTTATTAGATCCATGTCGTACAGTGTGATTTGTACTGATCTTACAGAATCTCACAGTCTGTATCAGGCATAAAAGAGAAAGCAGATCCAAACCAAGCTAAAACACTTCATTTAAAAAATAAAATAATAAATGAACCATCACTGAGCTTACTTAAGCTGGACTGTGACGCTATTTTCTTCTGGAAACAAACTTTGTTGCATTATTTTCCTGTTATCTCTGTAAAGCTGCTTTGAAACACTCTGTATTGTAAAAAGCGTTATATAAATAAATGTGACGTGACTTCGAACGAATTCTCACCGACCTACGTCACTCTGTGGAAATATCTGCATAATTCTGCCCAAATGCGCACGCAGAGAAAGAAGGCGTGGCTTCAGTTGTCAGTATTGTTGTGGAGATGCTGTGTGTTTCTGTGCGAAAGCAAAAATCAACACTTTATTTGGCCTTCCGAAAGTGGACGCAATTACGGATCAGTGGTTCAGATTTATTTACAACACTGTTCCAGAACAGTACAACCCAAATGTTCATGTGTGTGAAGCGTATTTTACGAAGGACAGTTTCCTGAACCTGAGAAAGTACAATAACGGCTGCTCCAACTTTGCTAGGGCAATCTGGCGCTTCTGAATCAGAGCCTGTAAGTATGTTTTATTATTTGTTAAAGTATTAGTATTGACTGTTCAAATGCAGAGTTTTGTGCAGTGTAGAGAAACACATTGTCGTTCTTATGATCAAAAGTGCAGAAATGGATTTATGTTTACAAACATAGTATCTTCTGTTCTCATGGCTACGCGGAAGCGATAAATAATTCTGTATTATTATTTTTTAAGGCCAGACAAGTCATTTGTTGAGGTCAATTTGTAAAGAAAGACTACACGCCTGAGCACATATATATTCAAATGCGTATACCTATAGACTAAACACGTAATACGCATGTGCACGGCGTCAGCATTTACACAAGTTAAGGTTTTAAAGCATCAGATGTGTTTATTTCAAGTGTGCTGCATTTAGAAATCTCACAATAACAGCAACATTAATGACTGATAATTGCAACCTCTATCAAACACATGGATTTTCAAAACTGATTATATTTTAATTTCTTAACGTCTTCCAAACACCATGACAAAAAGTGCAAGCTGGAAAACATGCATATTTACCACAGTAAAATAATTTTGGTGAATATTCATCACTTAATCAAATTATAAACAGATTAAAGTTTGTAAAGGCAAACTTTGATGACCAGAAAGTTGAAAACTTGAAAATGAAAACCTTCAAATTTCAAAGTTAAGGATTTGAAACGAAAGCAATAAAGTCTAACAGAAAATAGACAGATAGATAGGGTGCTAGGGTGTTTAACACACTGCAAACATGCTTTTAGCACACTGGTAACAGGTTTCTTGGATGATTGCGAACAGGTTTCTAGTGTAAATTAACAAAGCTATCTTTTGACATGTTTGTAACATGATTTGACATATTGCTAGCATGTTTCTACACAAATTATCACATTACTAACATGATATAGCATGTTGCTAGCATGTTAAAACACATGATTTAAGATGTTGCTAGCATGTTTCTATCATGAATTATCATGTTTTCTAGTGTGAATTAAAACATTGTTAACATGATATAGCATGTTTCAAACTTCATTTAACACATTGCTACTATGTTTTAGCATGTTTCTAGGATCAATTATCATGTTGGTAACATGTTTTAACATTGCTTGCATGATATAACATGTTGCTAGCATGTTTCTAATGTGATTTAAAGGCACAATATGTATTTTTTTTTGCTTTAAAAATATAAAATATCACTATATCTATGTTATATATTTTTGTTTTTTTATATATAAGTTGTGTATTTACATTATCCCGACAGTTCCAATTAACTTCTAAATCCAGAGAAATTTATATTTTAATTCGAAGACACGGACCGTGTCTTTATTTCCGTTTTGTCGCAGTCAATGGCGTCATATCCGCGTTGTCCCTGGTTTCCGCTCGTGCTGCCATGGTAACCAGAGCTGTGAACCAGAGCCTTCTGATAGTAACCAAGACGACAGACGTGGACCACTGTAGTTCGCAATGTCTATCTGCACGCTGGTGTTGTTTCGTTCAAACATTATGGACCATGGCAAGCAGTCTTTGGATAAAAAAGAACTAAAACGAGAATCAATATCAGCGCGGTGTTTTCGAGATGCCGAGAGCTCCCATAGACAGTATATAAACGAGAGCTCCACGTCCGAGACTTCGACCGCTCCTACATGTACTTTATTAAACAGGTGAGCACAATTACATAAAACTAATCAATGTTATATAGTTCAACAATGATAAAATGTCAGAATATGATCTGTATGTTACTCTGACCTGTGAGTAGTGATTCTGCGTGTAGTTCGGTAGAATGAAATGTCCATATTCCTTTTATATCCGCGGGACTCGCGTCGCGTGTGGAGCTGATAGCTGTCTCTTAGCAATCCCGAAGTGCTTCATATCACAGTCATGATAAAAGCATCGATGTATTCACTCATCCATAAACATTATTAGATCGGTCGGCTTGACGTTGACGACAAGATCCATAATTCTTAGCAAATGTTGCGTCATCAAACTACGCCTTTGTTATTGTAAATAGGTTAGCGACCCCTAGTGGAGAAAAAATCCCATACTGTACGTTTAACATTGTTAGCCTGTTTTATCACAAATTATCACATTGCTATTGTGTTGGTAGAATGAATTAGCAAATTGCACAATGTTTTAACTTGTTACTAGCATGTTTCTATTATGAATTAACACAATGCATTTTTTTAGCATGCTTCTAACATCAATTTGCACATTTGTTAGCATATTTTAACATATGGGTTTGGCCTACAAAAATACATATTGCTGGAAAAAGTCCAATAAAACCTGGTAATTTTGGTTAAGTGTTTGTAGGGCCCTCATGGTTTGTTGTATCCGCTGTTCTCCTGTGTGTTTCTCTGAGGACGTCCCATCAGGCTCTGCATGGCGGTCGGAGGCCTGCAGGTGGCGCTGCTGTTCTTCTGTGAGGCTTCGCTCAAGCTGGAGGCGTCCAGAGACGGAGAAATCTCAGATCCATGACTGTTATCTGTCACGCTGAGAGACTCCAAACCCCAGGATTCTCCTTCTGTCTTCTGCGAGGTGTTCTCTCCATCCTTATCATCCGCTTTGGCTTTCTTCTGCAGAGGAATAATGAGAGAGGTTCAGTTAAAATATACAACCATCTCACATTAATGAACAAACTCAGGCATTAGTGTGAGAAGCCATGGCAGATTTCAAGAAAATAATCCCGTCTTCAGACCAACATTATTGGTTACAACAAGGTCCTTTTAGTTCATGTTTGCTAATAATTTCTGAATATTGAGAGCAACTTATTCAGTCTTATTCAGGTTAACCCGGCGTTAGTTATCACAGGGTTAAATGATGTCTCAAATGGAAAAAAAAACTGTGTTCACAAACCTTATTCTTCCTTTTCTTATGTTTTCTCTTCTTCTTCTTCTCATCCTCACTGTCAGATGATGATGATGAGCTACTCGATGATGAAGATGAATCCTTAACAATGAAAGAAAAGGCTTGTATTTTACTTTGATGAAACGGTAGAAAGTATTTGAGGAAAACCCTGAAAATTAAATAAACTGATATTGACTAAATAATGCTTTTACTATCTATGAAGCCCTGAACATGACATGCGGGAAAAATATGAACAGTATCTCATATTCAGTACATCAATCCCTCGTTTTACTAAATCATGGCCATGATATAATAATTAATTTCCTTTTTTATGTAAATCAAAAAGAGGGAAGGAATTATTATATGGTGCGCATGATTTACTTAAAATGGGGAAAAAAATATTAAATCATGGCCAAGATTTACTAAAACAAGTGAACGAATTTTTAATTTATGGCCACGAGATATATATATATATATATATATATATACTATAATATATGCATTTACTAATGTTAACTTTCTTTTCACATGCATGTGTGAAATTACAGTAAACTACATATTTTAAATTAATCTGACCTTCACTTTCTTCTTCTTCTTCTTTTTCTTCATGTCATCATCGCTATCGGATGACGAAGAGGAGCTGGAATCCTGCTGGGAAAAACAGCATGCCAACATGGTTTATTAAAGCAATAATACCCTCAGAGTCACCAGAATTTAATAACTGTAACTCTATTCTTGTCTTTCTGGTTTTTCACAGTTGAACCAATTCACACTGGATAAAGTCCCATTCTTTTAAACACTGAGTTTCCTGTTCGACTCAAATACATCAGATAAAAACATGCTTACAAACAGCATTTTATGTCAACTTCACAAAAATAATAAACCAATAATCAACCACAAAATCAACGATAATACCTATTCAGTAATATATCATTAGTTTAACTGTAGGATGTTTTCAGTTCAGAATAAAGCAGAATTTAACAGATCATCGACTATTTTACATCAGTCAGCCTTTACTGTCTGAATTTGTTAATTTTGCGTATGTAACTTATGAACCAGCCCATCAATAAAATGTGATTTAGTAGCTTAGATGTAGTTAGCAGTTAGGATGATGCTTATCTTACTTTATCCTCCTTTTTCTTGCGTTTTTCCTTCTTCTTCTTCTTCTTCTCTTCGTCACTGTCCAAACTACATTCCTTCTGAGAGACAGAGATGTCAGATGTAATGAGTTTAGAGCATAAAAATGATGATTAGCAAAGTTCTGATTAATTAAGCTAATATGTAAGTGCAATTTTTACACTGGCTGTGACTGAGAAAACACTAATGAAATAAACCATTCCTTTATTAATATTTCATATGGAAGGGTCAGACGTGCATCTGAGTTCATGACAGCAACAAACCTTCTTTTTCTTTACTTTCTTCATTTTGTCCTTCTGTTTGTCATCCGCTCCCTCATCATCAGACATACGGACATCGTCCCGGGCAGAGGTCAAGCCAGCAGACTCAGCAGGAAGTGCTGCAGAGGACAGGAAGTTGCTTTCGCATGAGTCATGTGACCACCATGGAAGCTTTGAAACAATCCTAACTCGCAGGGTTATATTTATGGCTGAGACAATACAACTATCTCCAGATTCAATACTATCACGGTACTTGGGTGTCGATACGATATGTATTGTGATTTTTAAGTATTGCGATTCGATATTGCTATGCATTGCGATTTTGTTTTCTTTTTTAGCTCTAGACCATGGGGAAAAGTTGAATGATACATTATACATGATGGTGCAGGTCGTATATACGTAGATATCTCTCCGTACACTATTTTTCACTTTCTCGTGTCCACTAGTAAGATAAAATAAACACTGTTTTAACCCTTGGGCTGCATTATATATTTGACACCGTTGAGTGCGTTAAGGGACAAAAATGTCCACTCTAAACACTGCCATAAAACTATTATATATTATTATTTTTTTCCACTTTGACTGAGTTCAATATTTTAACCAGCATCAGTCCTCATCATACATACCACATATTTATTTAATTTCAGGATTTTAACCCTTTAAATTCCAGTTTTGGTGACGGTACCCTCAATTTTATAAGAGGAAAAAACACAAAAATCTAATTATTTTCCATATAGTAAATGCAAATTGAAAACCTTGGCTTTGGATTATCACAGTCTTGAATATGTAAAAGATTAGCAGCAAAAAAAAAAAATTGTGCATTTTTATTTTTTGTGCTACGTCAGATTAAAATAAAAAACCCCATTCAGTGCATTAAGGGACAAAAATGTCCACTCTAAACACTGCCATAAAACTATTATATATTATTATTTTTTTCCACTTTGACTGAGTTCAATATTTTAACCAGCATCAGTCCTCATCATACATACCACATATTTATTTAATTTCAGGATTTTAACCCTTTAAATCCAGTTTTGGTGACTGTACCCGCAATTTTTATAAGAGGAAAAAACACAAAAATGTAATTATTTTCCATATAGTAAATGCAAATTGAAAATCTTGGCTTTGGATTATCACAGTCTTGAATATGTAAAAGATAGCAGCAAAAAAAATTTTGGTGCATTTTTATTTTTTGTGCTACGTCAGATTAAAATAAAAAACCCATTCAGTGCATTAAGGACAAAATTGTCCCCATTGAAACCCATTAAAATATCCATTTTTGAACCCAGTGTCATAATATTCTAAAATCATAATTTTTATTCAAATACCCTGTCATCACCAAGCCTTGGGGTAAAATATTTACTTTTTACTGTATTCAACCAGTTGGTACCAATTTTCATACATCTGACATATCACAAACATCATGCAGTATTGCAAACATTCTCCTGATTTCTACTAGGTGACTATAACCTGTGTCTGTCCGACTCGCTGTCTGCTGTGGTAAGGTAGTCCACTGCTTCACTGAGTGTATAGCTTTTCCTCATCTTGTCGAGTGTGAATGGCCGCACCAAAGGCACAGCTTTATAACTTTTGCATCAACCGCACTTGTATAAACACCGATTTCTCACTTAGACTATTGCAAAACAAAGGTAGACTTTGTTTTGGATCCCTCGCAGATAGATCTTTGTGTTGCCGCAAGATGAAAGTTGTTATGTCTAAGGACTGACTGCATGGCTGTGCTTGTGCCTACGTTGTCCTATGTGAGAAATTATTAGTTACCTTTGAAACATAGACTGCTAAAAAACGAAGCCGTGTCAAAGGTTCATGTCTGTGCGTAAATTACGCATGAATCAAACCGAAAGAAAACAATGCCGTGAGAAGCGCTTTCTCTCTCTCGTGCGCGCGCGCGAGCTCACACACACACACACACACACACAGAGAGAGAGAGTAAAACATGACTTTCAGGATATTGTGATTTTTGTCACTCGCCTAAACACCATGCATTACGGCCCTACACACACACACACACACACACACACACACAATTTTTGTCAACGCAGACACACATCGCTCTCAGACATCCACACATACTCGGAAACATAATTTTTAGATCTTTGAACCATTCAAATCCTTCATGCACAGTCAAGTGCCCCTATAGTGGAAACCAGGAAAATAGCGTGCATTTCCCCCTATAGGGAATACACATGTAGTGACGTCATCTGGTAAAATACACTATATAATGCAAATATAATGCCTTTGCTTCAAAATAAAAGAATGTTTCAACATAAATCATGATCTATGTATTAATGACGGCCCCGGCTTTAAACGACGTTTTAATGGGTGTCAAGGGGACATTTTTGTCCCTTATGGTACTGAATGGTGCTATTTGTTCTACACCGTGTGTGTTATACATATTTTAATTTTTTTTTTCAAAATTTGTAAATTTATGCAAAAAGTCACAACTTTGCCAAATTACATACCATTGGCATTAAAACAGCCAAAATGGTCAAAGAAATAAAAATGAAAAGGACAAAAATGTCCCTAATGCAGCCTAAGGGTTAAAAAGGTATATCTAACAGTAATTTTCAGGTAGAGAAAATTAATAATCAAATGTAAAATAGCACTGCATAGTCTTCACTGTATAAATTAAATATAGATTAATCCTTATTAAAGATACAAAAGTAATTTTTTTTTGTTCTTTGTTTGATTACCATTAAAACAAAGACAGTTTATTAGGCTGCTGTCACTTTAAGAGCTGCACGGATCTAATATACTGATACACATGTTTTATTTCTTCAGACTATGGTCCAGATTTACTAACAGTTATCGCCAGCGCAAACCCTCTTTTGGTGTTAAAAAATACTGTCAGGATTTACTAAAGAAAGGCTGACCGTACTGCATAAGCATTTGCATGAGTTTCCTTTCAGACGCAGTATTTATGAGGAGAGTATTTAAATGAATCACTCAAGCTGATTTACTATGGTTTGCGCTCGTCAGTTTCCTGGTGTTTGCGCCCAAAACAGCATGTCTTAAACAAGACGCTAATCTTGGTAGATTGTGTTGTCATTATGGAAATGCATGTCTCTGTTCATTAATTAGCGCGTCGTCTGTAGATCATGCTCAGAACTTTCCACTCCCACCTGAACTTTTGAGGAATTGCGCTCTCATGTTAATTTGCCCTGTTTAGTAAATCTGGCCCTATGTTTACTAGGATACTTAACGAGACCGGCATTTTTTGACGTCATTTTGTGAATATGTCCGTTCAAGTGCAGGAAGACGTGAAAGAGCTCAATTCAGTATTCTGAGACGCGGCTTTCTCTGCACGCTACGGATGTGCACACACAAAACTTCTCACACTATTAAACTGAGTTCTCTTTCGTGTCTTCTTGCACTTGAATATTTTACTGGGCAAGGCTTAAAAACACATGCAAATGATAAACTTTCATGCAGTCCTTATTGTCGAGCCCTGCCCTCTGCTGAAATAAAGGAGGTAACTTGCAGAGGAAGTCTATAGCAAGGACTAAAATAAAGCAATTTAATATGAATCAATATTGATTCTGTAATTAAAAAAATCTTAAATTTCATATAAAACTTTTATGCAATAGTTAGGTGAATCGTGATTTTTTTTCCCCAGCCCTGGTTATTTTAGTATCATTGAGATACTATTATATTTTTTAGAATATTTTGAATTCGATTTTTGAATTTTGTTTTTCGTTTTGTTTTGTTTTTGCAATTTTGAGTTTTTTTGACATTTTCATTAGTTATGTACATACTATATATGCTCTTGATACATATATGTACTAGTTATTTTAGTACATTGAGGTCATTTTTTATTATTTATGTCAAGTTATGAAAATTATTCTTATGGTTTTAGTTTAAGTTACCTTTGTTCAGACGTTAAAGGGGTGGTTGATTGCGATTTCACTTTTTTCATTTTAAATAGTGTGTACTGCTGCTGCTGGTGTATGAACAGTATCTGCAAAGTTGCTGCGCTGAAAGTTCAACGTAAGCAGAGATATCGTCTTTTAAAAATCAGGAAGTTTAATGCCTACAAAAACGACTCGAATGGGACTACAACGAGATACTTCCCGGGTTTTATACGTAACTAACCCACATCAACCCTCCCTCCGGAATATGCAAAAAAGGGGGCATGGCAGGCCATATTTCTGCGGCTTTGTCGAAGAGGAAGAGTTATAGTGGAGAGCTGTAGCCATGCCGTCGAAAGTGTGTTATTTTCACCCAGCTGACAGGTCTTCTGTGTTCGGGCTTCATACGGATGCTGTAGTTCTTCAATAATGGCTAAAATTTATGTTTGATTATGTTCCTGAAAATTACAATCGTAATTTAGCTCTCTGTGCTGCGCATTTTACGGAAGACAGCTTCCAGAATCTCCACGAATTCAATGCTGGATTCAACAAGAAACTGTTACTAAAACATGAAGCAGTTCCAACTTTAAAACCAGAGGCAGCAGTTGTTGGGCCACAACCTGTAAGTAAGACTTAATAATTTTAAATGTAGCCTATTTGCATGTATTAATTTCAGACGTAATGTTTTAGTTTTATCAAGGACGTAAACAAATGTCAGCGCTGACTTTAGTAGCCACTTAGTTATGCTAGTTCGTGTCTATGACAAACGCGTACAAACATTTTGGACCTGAATTTGTAATTATGTACTAATTTTGTAAATGTATTTTCCATACTTCATGACGTAATTTTTCGATTTGATCAAGAACGTAAACCAATGCCAACGCTGTTTGTTTATAGTAGCCAGTTAGTTCGATGCTATTTTGTGTGTATAAATTGCAAAAAATTATATGTAATCGATAAAACAATAACTTTAAAAAACGGTATTACTCAGTCATGTATTCAGTTATATTAAATGTTTAATCAGGAGAAAACCGTATCTCAAAAGCTAACAAGCAGCAGTAGCATTTTAACAGAGTATCGAAATTCTTATATAATAATAGTAGAATAGAATAGAATATAATAATACAAAAATTTACCATTCAGAAACTGTAATGAGTATCTATTGTGATGAGTACTGATTTATGCCTGCAGGTGGCAGTAATGTGTTGTATAAGATGAAGTGCATTCCCTAGAGGAAGTGGTTGTAATGGAGACATGCTTTGTGTGCCACATGGAATAAAGACGCCAGTACCATCTATTCTTTATATCTTTATTTGTTGTCTCTGGAACAATACATGGTACCAGGAGTGGGGTCCGAAAAGCCCAATGGATGCCATTAAACCACCGGGATCGTTGAAGTTGTGTGGAAATGTTGATGCACATTGGAGGACTTTCAAACAGCAGTTTGAGTTGTATGTTGTTGCTATTGGACAAAAAGCGGCTGTGGATGAAAGAAAAATCGCCCTGTTACTTACCATTGCTGGAGCTGATGCCGTGGAGGTCTATAACACCTTTAATTTTGATGAAGAGGCAGACAAGAAGAAACTGGATAAGGTACTGGAAAAATTTGATGCTCATTGTTTGTCAAGGAAGAACGAGACATATGAACGATATGTATTCAGAACACGTGTGCAGCATGAAGGAGAGGCTTTTGATTACTTTCTGACTGATCTCAAGATAAAGGCAAAGACTTGTAACTTTAATGAATTGAGAGATTCAATGATTCGTGATCAGATTGTTTTTGGTATCTATGAGAAGAAACTGAGAGAAAGATTGTTACGAGAATCAGAACTCACCTTGGATAATGCTGTCAAATTGTGCCAATCCAGTGAAGTAGCGAGACAGCAAGTGAAGCAGTTTGATGGGACTAATACAGCCGCTATGTCATTTCAGAGTGTAGAAGTTGACGCCATTTCATTCAGAGACAAGAGAAGAGGTAACACAAGAGGTTTCAGAGATAATGACAATGAAACATTCTCATGCAAGCGCTGTGGGACCAAACATAAGTTCAGACAGTGCCCAGCTTTCGGAAAAAGATGTTCTAAGTGTAATGGCCCCAACCACTTTGCAAAAATGTGTTTTTCAAAAGACATGAAGAGGGAAAATAAAGTGCATTTAGTGGAGGAGGCAGATGACAGTGATTTGAGCGACTCATTTTATGTGAACATGGTTTCTGAAGAGAAAGTAAATCCGGATGCTGAAACGTGTGTATCAAGTGATGATTCGATGTGGATTGTTCCTCTTGTGGCTAATGGGACCGTAGTACCCTTTAAATTAGATACGGGTGCAAGAGTTAATTTAATTAACATCAGAGATGTGAAAGCACTGAAAGAAAAACCTCTAATTAAAAAACGTACAGTTCCCCTCAAAGCCTATAATGGACAACCAATTGAAACGCGAGGAATATGCAGACTAAACATACAAGTAAAAGGAAAGATGAAGAGTTTGATGTTTGTTGTAGTTCCCAATGGTCATGAATCTCTTTTAGGAGATAAAGCGTGTGAAGATCTTCATTTGGTTAAAAGAGTGTATCAAGTCAACAAGGAAACCGTAGTCTTACAGCCTGTCTGTGACAATATAACTGACATTGTCAAACAATTTCCAGATGTTTTTGAAGGTCAAGGCACACTGCCATTTACCTATAAAATACAACTGAAAGATGATGCTTCTCCAGTCATACATGCTCCTCGGCGGGTCCCTGCACCTCTGCGTGAGGCCTTGAAAAAGGAATTGGATCGCATGACCCAATCTGGAGTAATACAACGGATTGAACAACCTACAGACTGGGTAAATTCTATAACTTGTGTGAAGAAGCCTAATGGTGACTTAAGAGTGTGCTTAGATCCTAAAGACCTAAATGATAGCATCAAACGAGAACATTACCAGATACCCACCCGTGAAGAGATCATTAGTGACATGTCAGGAGCTAAGTTTTTTAGCAAATTAGATGCATCTCAAGGATTCTGGCAGATCCGATTGGATTCTGAGAGTAGCCAGTATTGTACATTTAATACTCCCTTTGGGAGATATTGTTTTCTTCGACTTCCTTTTGGAATCAAATCAGCTCCTGAGATTTTTCATCGAGCCATGGAAACCCTTATTGAAGGTCTAGAGGGTGTTCGAGTATATATTGATGATATTGTGGTGTGGGGGTCCACCATTCAACAACATAATCAGCGATTAGTAAAAGTGATGGAAAGAGTTCGAGCACATGATTTAAAGCTCAATCAGAAAAAGTGTCAATTTGGAGTCACAGAGATCACGTTCTTAGGGGACAAGCTGTCTGCAAAAGGTGTGGAGCCACATCCAGCAAAAGTGCAAGCCCTCCTTGATATGCCTCCACCTACGGATAAGAAGGGAATTCTGCGTGCTTTGGGAATGGTGAACTTCCTGGGAAAATTTCTGCCAAATTTGTCAGCTAAAACTACCCATATGAGAAAGTTGTTACAAAATGATCAGGAGTTTGTCTGGACTTCAGTACATGATCAAGAATGGAAGCAGTTAAAGGAGACTCTTACTACTGAACCTGTCCTTGTTTTTTTTGATCACACACGACCAACTAAGATCTCTACAGACGCCTCTCAGGATGGATTGGGGGCGGTGCTTCTTCAGGCCTTTGAGGATTCCTGGAGACCTGTGGCCTATGCTTCTCGATCTATGACAGAGACTGAAAGACGATATTCACAAATAGAGAAGGAGACTTTGGGTTTAGTATTTGGCTGTGAAAAATTTCATGGATATGTCTATGGATTACCTACTTTTACAGTAGAGACGGATCATAAACCATTAATCTCCATCATTCAAAAGAACTTAAATGATATGTCACCTCGAATTCAACGCATGATGATGAAATTACAAAGATATGATCTGAATCTTGTCTATACACCTGGAAAGTATATCATTGTGGCTGATGCACTGTCTCGAGCACCAGTAGCTTCGGAGATCAGCAAAATGGACGAAGTTGAGAGACATGTGAGTATGGTGTATTCAGCGTTACCAGTTTCAGATGAGATGTTAAAGCTGATCGCAGAGGAAACTGCAAAGGACGCTGAATTGCAGAGGGTTATTGCACACCTTCAACATGGATGGATCAAAGGCAAGTGTCCACAATACTTTCCTTTAAGGGCAGAACTGAGTGTGGTTGAGGGAATGCTGTTGAGAATTAACAGAATTGTCATTCCAGTATCAATGCGCCACGACATGCTTCGTAGAATTCATGAGGGACATCTTGGTATCGAAAAATGCAAGAGAAGAGCTAGACAAGCTGTTTTCTGGCCTGGAATTAATGTGCACATTGAGAAATACATCAATCAGTGTGACGTCTGTCTAAGTCATCATTATAAACTGGCCAAAGAACCTATGATGATAGCTGCTCATCCTACTGAACCGTGGCAAAAAGTAGGAACTGATCTTTTCCAGTTGAATGGTAAGGATTATCTGGTGGTTATCGATTATTATTCCAATTATCCTGAAGTTGAACAGCTCCATCATACAACATCGAATGACATGATTCAATGCATGAAAAGCATCTTTGCAAGGCATGGAATTCCTCATATTGTGCAAAGTGACAATGGTCCTCAGTACACTAGTTGTGAATTCAAACTGTTTGCGGAACAGTATGGCTTTAAACATACTACTTCAAGCCCACTTTATCCAAAGGCAAATGGTAAAGCAGAAAAAGGGGTACAAATTGTAAAAAGACTTATGAAAAAAGCCACAGCAAGCAGGTCTGATATAAATCTGTCTCTTCTGAGTTACCGTTCTTCTCCACTCAGTTGTGGATTATCTCCTGGTGAGTTATTGATGAACCGAAAACTGCGTGATACACTGCCAAAAGTATCCCTGAAAACAGAAAACAACAGTCTATCATTGAAAGAGATGCAACATCTTAAAGAGAAGCAGAAAGAATATTATGACAAGGGAGCTCGACATCTGAAACCTCTTTCTGAACGAGATACAGTTAGAATTGCGGAGCCTACTGGATGGAAAAAGAAAGCTACAGTCCTAAAAGAGGTAAACCCAAGATCATATCTGGTTCAAACAGAAGATGGACAGACATTGCGGAGAAATCGACAGAGCTTGCTTAAGACTGCAGAGAAATGTCCTCTTGTTGATGAGCCAACTCTGTCTGCAGAACTGCAGTCTTGTGAAATGCCCCCTGTTGATCTGCAACGTCATGAAATGCTATCTCCAGGTATGTTTAATTCTGCAGAACAAATTCCTGAACTCGAGTTATCTGTACCAAAGACTGACATGCCTCTCTTACGGAGAACTAATCGAGTTCGAAAAGCTCCTGTTCGAATGGACTTATGAAAAAAATGGAAAAAAAAATGAAATGAACTGATTGTACATTTTTTACAGTTGGGCTGATGTGAATTATTAGTAATTGTGAATCTAATGTGTTAAAAAAAAAAAAAAAAAAAAAAAAAAGGAAAAGAGATGTAATGAGTATCTATTGTGATGAGTACTGATTTATGCCTGCAGGTGGCAGTAATGTGTTGTATAAGATGAAGTGCATTCCCTAGAGGAAGTGGTTGTAATGGAGACATGCTTTGTGTGCCACATGGAATAAAGACGCCAGTACCATCTATTCTTTATATCTTTATTTGTTGTCTCTGGAACAATACAGAAACGTTTTGTAAAAGCCGTGTTTGCGGAGGTTCTGCTTGACTCTCTTCATTGTCGCTTTCTGGGTCTGATTCTGGCTCAAAGTGATACGCAGTATTGACACCATTATTTACATTTGACCGGAGCACATGCAACTGTCGCCCGTAAAGGTAATGGGCGTGAAGTTTCCGACAACGAGCTCTACGCAGTTTAGCCAATTACAACACACCGGACCAACTAACCAATCTGAGTCCATTGCCTGTTTCTGAGGGAGTGGTTTCATAGAATCGGGAAGTCAACCGGTCGTTCAAATGACAGAGGAGAAAGCGGCTTACAATAAAGGTGAAATTTATGAAAAATAAGGCTTAAAAAAAAACAAAAAACACGAAGACATGTTATATTGCACCCCATAAACACAATCATGCAAAGAAAAAAAGCAGTAAACCACCCCTTTACTGGGGTGTACTAGTCAACACATTTCCATTTTATTATTAGTATGTCATTTTTTGCTATTTGTATTAGTTATTGCTTTATATATACTGTATATATATATATATATATATATATATATATATATATATATATATATATATATATATATATATATATATATATATAATTTTTTATTCAGTTTTTTTATGACAACCAGGTGAAATAAAAGTAAATATTATTATTTAATTAAAAACATTTTTTTTATGGTTTTAGTTTTATTTAACTAAATAACCTTGACTCACATGTTTAGATCAGCATAGATATATATTACAATTTTATTAAATTAATAAACTTGTAAAGTTGTAATAATATTATATTAAATAATATAATTAAGTAATATATACTAATATAATATAAAATTGTAATAATTGTAATAATATTATTATATCATTAAAAAGTAATACAAATATTATTAATTATTTTCCAGCTCATAAAAACAATTTTTATAAATACATGACTGTGGGAAAAAGTTCTTGAATCCCTCTTTCTCCTCCAATTTTCATTGGGACACATTGGACAGATGGATACCAACAGAGCTCAAATGTCTGAACAGGGTTAAACTCCACTAAAATCTAAATAAATAAATAAAGCAGTTCACCAGATGAAGATGAAGCGACAGTCACACAGTCGTCTTCCGGTTCCAGCTCGAGCTCCTGCGACAGACAGAAATCAAACCCACACGACTTGAGATTAAACGGAGACTGAATTCTCCTGACTAATGTTCTCACTTCTTGTCCTTCTCTCCCTCAGAGTCCTGTGCAAACGGCATCATCTTATAATGAGCTCGATTTGATTTTAACACTTTGAACTTAAGATATTTTTAAAGCTGAGTCATAGAGAGAAGTGAGTCAGACATATTGTGTCTATCATTGACAGATCCACTGTACGGCAATTAAAGCTGCAGTCGTTAGTGTCGGACAATATCACACTTTGATTCATGTATAATGACTATACTGTGACTCATGACTCATTTCTTTGAGCCTTAATCTTTTCTTAGTCATTCTCATGTTTTGTAAGAGTATTTTCGACACACTGACAGATGAATACATCTTAAACATGAAATTCAAATTGGTCCCATTTGATTTATGTTGACCTTTCTGTCTGCATTTCAATATAAAGTTCTGGAAATCATCACATTTTGATCATCACTTCTTCCTTCATTGTACCTTCTTCTTCTTCTTTTTCTTCTTTTTGTCTTTCTTCTTCTTTTTCATCGTCTTCTCTTCATCTTCACTGGAGCTGTCAGAGGAAGAACTGCTTGATTCCTGACAGACGGCGACACAGAAAGAAGAGGATGTTTAACTTGCATTAAACTGAAGTGGGTCACACACCGGACGACGGCAACCGTTGGGCTCTGAGAGTAAAAACTACATTAATTTCCTTCATAGGGAAACTGATTTTGAACATTAACTTATAAACTTTTACAGACAGACCAACTCTGAGCAACATGGTTGTTAATCAATGGTATATACTTCTATACATAGTTCCCACAGGCCAATTAATGTCACGTGACCTCCCCGGAGACGCCATCTTTGAGGGCATAAGCTGCTGTGTTTACAAGGTTTTACAAGCAAATTTCGAAGATTTCTTCCTATTTATAATGTTACGAAAATCATGAAGAGACAAAGTGACAGAGATTATAAAGACACTCTATTAACACAAGCCAGAGAGAGGTACAATGCGAAAATTTCAGTCATAAATGGTGTGTTGATCCGTATGCGCTAAACTGAGCACTGATTTTGCAGCTTTGGCTCAGATACTGTATTATCCATGTGTACCATTATCTGGTATTGGCTAGGAGTTTTAACACATGTAAGCAATTCCGAGCCTGGAAATATGTGCATGAATATGAATATACACGGTATTAAAATAAATAAAACTCGCGTGCAAATTAATGTAACAGTTAATGCGGAACTACTTTATACGCGGGTTCTTTAGGGACATAATCTGAGATTGCAAGGCTGGAATGTGTGTGTGTGCGTCAGTCTGTGTCTGTGTGTGTGAGTGAGAGAGAGAGTCGCGGGCGCGATCGAACAGTGGAAACAATGTTGTTTTTGTATGTTTTTAATACCTCGTCATTTTGTACATACAGGACATCATTCAAACTGCAAAGTGTTAACTTATATTTGTGTACACTCGCAATAAAACACAACAAATTCTTGCGTGTTTTGAGGGAGTTTCTTTCCTGTTTGTCCTCGCCAGCCATAACCTCCGTCGTTGTTCTGACAAAAGCTTCGTCTTCTCACATTCATGAAGTCTAATGACGGGTATACTGTAAAATCCAAATTTAACTGAACCTCCGGCACGATTTGAACATCCATTGACCCAGCAGGAGAGGACCATTTTCACTTTTTATCACGAAATTAACTCGTTTCAGCTTCTTCGTCTAATTTTCTGCCCACAGCATGCCCACAGAAATGGCGCCGGGTCGGCAAATGCCCGTATGTTGTGACGTCATGTGGGAACTATGTATTGAAGCCGTCAACCCGTAAAATAATTGTGTTTAACAGTGGAATTCCTTGTGAAAAACTACATTTCCCATGATGCTGTACAGACAATTCCACCAATCAGAGACTCGAAACAAGCAACACATGCCAAAAGAGCTCGTAAGCTCCGCCCACTTCCACTTCTTTCTAGCTGGCCTTTACTTCATATATATTTAACCTATGAAGGCAATCAATGAATCAGTGAATGTAATCACGACAGGAAAAAGTTACATATGCTTTTCAGACTGGGGCTAGAGTATGAAAAAATGCCACAAAATTATTATATACCTTTTCCTTATGTTTGGACTTTATTCAAGCTGTAAAACTGTGAACGTAAAGCTAAATGCATCTTGCAGCACAGGGTGAAGTTAGTATGCTGGATGACGACGATTCAGGACAAATATACAACACACTAAAAACACAACATGCTTCTTGCTGTACCTTCATCTTCTTTCTGGTCTTCTTTTTCCTCTTCTTCTTCTTCTTCTTCTTCTTCTTCTTGTGATCATCCTCACTGTCTGATGAGGAAGATGAGCTGGAATCCTGAGAAACAGAGATTTCAGATTCAGATGCTGTTAAATAATAATAAAAAAACCCTGAACTTTATACCTTTCTCTTCATCTTCTTTCTCTTCATCTTCTTTCTCTTCATCTTCTTCCTCTTCTTCTTCTTCCTCTTCTTCTTCTTGCCATTCTTCCTTTTCTTTTTCTTCTTTTTCTTCTTTTCATTCTCACTGTCTGTTCAATCCTGGGAAAATTAAGCAAAATTAATCACGCACTAAAAAACGAGGCAATCAACAAAATGTGAGATATTATTATCCGTAAAATTAAAAAGTAAAGCCATTAAAAAATAAAAAGTTGACAAACAATAGAGCAGGGTTATTATCGTTCACTAAAACTAAAACTTTTAAAAAAAATTCTGGGTAACCCTTCCTTTTACAGTCCCCTAATTACTAGGTATTTACCGGGTAAATATATGGTAAGTTATAGTTGGTTATTGGTAATTACCACAGGTAACAAGTATGTAAATGCAGAGAAACTACAAACTAATTACTAAGTATTTACCTGGTAAGAATATGGTAAATTATAGTATTTTGGTGTGTAATTACTTAAGGTGATTAATATGCAATTACAGAGAAACTACCAGGGATAAAAACACCACTGTTAAATATCAACTCAACAAAGTACTGTGTACTTGTTACCTGTTTAGGTTGGTAATAAGTCAGATTTAATTGTGTACTTCCTCAGAATGTAGGCAGCCAATTTTTAGAAACACCTCCAGTATTACCCATCAATTCAAGTTAGGTGTGTAGTTATCCTAGGGTTATGTTGGTAACAGTCCATGTTTATTTATTACTATCTTGAAATTAAGACGGTAGTTTCCAATAAATTACCTTGTCTTACGTAGTTGTTGTTCATTGCTACACCCATTTATAGAGGGTTTATCAAATAATTTACCTTACACTTACCTGGTAACTACCCCGCAGGAACAGTTCTCCCTAATGTCATGGCACATCTTAAACACTGGGTATGTTCTTGCAGATGTTTTTACAATTTACTCAGTCAGTAAAGTGCAACTGTACTGTAAAAGGAAGCCTTGTTTATTTCTATTGTATTACCAGACTCTTACCACATCCTTTGCTACTGCTTAAACATTTTTGAAATCACAAACTTTTACCATGTGTGTTCTGCAACTTAACTAAAACATTCCAGCCTGGTCTCATTGTTAATACATAGGTATTAATACGTAATTTTCAAAGATAGAAAACGTACGTTTTGTACGTTTGGATAGATGCTGAAACGTATGATATGGACGTATCTGCAACAATTAAACACGCACACACACACACACACACACACACGCCTCTCTCACACACACACACACAGACACTCACTCTCTCTCTCTCTCTCACACACACACACACACACACACACACACACACACACAGACACTCACTCTCTCTCTCTCTCTCTCTCTCTCACACACACACACACAGACACTCACTCACTCTCACTCTCTCTCTCTCTCTCTCTCTCTCTCTCACTCACACACACACACACACAGACACTCACTCACTCTCACTCTCTCTCTCTCTCTCTCTCTCTCTCTCTCTCACTCACACACACACACACACACACAATGAAACACCTGTCCTATGATGCGTCTCACCTGCTTCTTCTTGAATCCCCGGCTCTTCTGTCTCACAGATTTTTATTTTCTTCCTTTTCTTCTTTTCATCCTGTTGAGGAGAGTGTGTGAGTGAGTAAATGTGGGAGCGTGACCCAGATAATTCATGAAAAAGATGTAAACACACTTATATTTCATAATTAGGACAGCAGCCATGAGACACACTCAAACAAATCCTGTTTTACACAAGCGAGCGTGACCGTGGTTTAACACACACCGTGACTCACTCAACTTCCCTTCCTTTACAGGGAAACACTGGGAAATAAACACGGCCTGTAAAGTTCACCCGGAGTGGAAATCTGTCATCATTGCTCATGTTGTTCCAAACCTGTGTGACTTTCTTTCTTTAGCTGAACACACAGGTAAGATGTGTGTGTGTGTGTGTGTGTGTGTGTGTGTGTGTGTGTGAACACACAGGTAAGATGAAAAAACAAAAAAAACAACAAAGAGAAAAAATACTATATTTTGTAATTTTTTATTGAACCATTTTTTTTTTTTAATAATCATCAAAAGAATGCGAATGAGTGTAGAAACTGGTTAAACACACCGTTCATGTTGTTGCTTTGAAGCTTCTTGTTAGAAACAGCTGAAGTTCCCCATAATAACCGCAGGTGATGTCGTGTTTGTCGTCTGATTGGCAGCATTATAGAGAACAGGAGCATTCTGGGAGAAATCTCTACACTAAAACACACTTTCATCTCCTCAGTGCGTGTGAGAAACACAGATTGCCCAAGCACTTTAAGCCCTAATTTTCTCTTACTATAGTAAATCACAGGACAGCAAAGCCGTGTATGTTTGTTGTAAGTGCACTCGATTGGGTGGCGGATCATTAAATATGACACATGACAAATAATAACTGGGCCATAGTCATCTGCTTCCTCCCCGTTATTTTATTTCCCTGATTTACAATCCTCTCAATTCAATTCTTATTTTTCACATTCAGAGAATTAAACCAGCACAACAGTGAAAAGGATAATAGCGACTCAATATAGGATCTGTAGAACACACACATCAGTGTTTTATCCACATTAAATGACCTTAATTTCCGCAAACAGTAAATCTTTGCTGCCCCCTCTTACATTGAGCATCAGTATTTGAGGAAAAAGTCTATTTGTTATCTACCCAAATACTTGTACTGTTCAACCCTCTGAATACCCGCTCCATTAATACTTATTTGCTTATCCTGAATAGATTTCCTCCTCGAGCTAAAATCAATAGTCATCTTCTTAGTCTTTAGAACATTAAGTTTTATAAAAGCATTCTGACACCAGGCAATAAAATCATCAACCACAGGACCATGCATTGAATCCTCCTCATTCAATAGGCTAACAATTACAGAATCATCAGCACAGTTTATGATATGCCTGTTACTAAAGATACTCTTGCAGTCATGTGTGTACAAAATAAATAATAAGGGAGAGAGGACACATCCTTGAGGGGACTCAGTTGATGACACCATCCATTCAGAAAAACAGTCATTTACTTTAACTCTGTGTTCTCTGCACAAGGAAATCTAAAATCCAGCCTACAAGATTAAAATCCAACCCAAATTCTTTGAGTTTCTCAACTAAAATAGATGGCTGAATAGTGTTGAAAGCAGATGAAAAATCTATAAAAAGTCATTTAACAAATGTTTTCTGCTTATCTAAATGCTGAAATACTAAATGTAAGAGTTGCTACTGCATCCTCTACACCTCGTTTAGCCCTGTGCGCAGATTGAAGAGGATCTAGAGATCTCTGAGTCCTTTGCAGAATTTCTCTCTTAACTCATTTTTCAAAACATTTCATAACTGAGGATGTGAGCGCCACAGGTCTAAAGTCCTCTAATATCTGTGAATTATGCTTTTTTGGCATTGAAATCACAAGAGACTGCTTCCACTTTTTGTAGTTGTAGGGACCGAACAAAAATGTCATCAAATATTGGTCCTGCTCAGCACATTCCTTGAGTAAACGACCCCCTATATTATCAGGCCCGGTGCCTTCCTGATTTTGCCCTGATTAAAAGCTGTTATCACATCAAAAGGGTTGTTATTAAATGCATCCCGTCCCAAACAGAAAAGGACAAAAGGACACAAACATTCTCATACTGATTAAAGTGGCCCAGTGATTTCTCCAATGTACACTTATTAAAAAACCTTGGTCAAAATCTGTGATCTTTTTATGTTATGTAATAAAATATTTACAGTGTTTGTTGAAAGTTCCTGCATCTATTAATACTCTAATGACAGTTAGTTGACACGTTGCTGCAAAGTTACTTAGTTAGTAGAACGTCTAAAGTGGACTATCGAAATAAAGTGTTACCCAAACGATGAGTGTTTGTAAGAAATATACCAATATTTTAAACGTTTTAACCCGTAGACTATCGCTTCAGTCTGCCTATACTCCTCTATGGCTCTTTTCATCCTGTCCTGCCTCCACTGATTAAGTTTCTTTCTCTTATCCTTTCCCTGTTTCTGCCTCTCTTTCTGCGTCTGACAATCTGTCCCTGTCTTTCTCACCTTTGCCATTGTGATCTGAAATACATTTCATTGAATTAATAAGATGCATAAAATAAAGTGGAATGGCTTTATTGGTTTTCTACTGCGTTTTAAAATTCAGAGCTATTTTTCATTTTAAGTCAACTACCTATCTTTTACACACACACACACGCACGTACGTACGTATGCATGTACACGCACACATACACACACAAAAGAGCCTTCAAACCATTAACAGCATTAACAGTATTGTAATATTGCATTACAAGACTAAAACCATGTAAATAACCACATGTCTGTCCCACAAACCCCCACCACACATTTCTGACTCACTGAAGTACTGTCCCACATTAGGCTGATCATGCTGTCCCGGATGTGTGGGAGGAAATTTGATATAAATATCAAATATATAGTTTATACACACAAAGTTAGACTATTTTTTGATGGACAAACATTTCATAAGCATATTAGACTAAAAAGTAGCAGGATTGCTTTGTTTAAAATGTATTTAACTCCTTAATATCAAATTTGTTAAAACTCTCTGTCACTGGCCTTCGGATGGTCTTCACACAAGGTGCCTCCTGTTTGATGATTGCTCCACCCTCAAATATGATTGGACAGTTGATAGGTCACGTGATTTTGATCACATGACACCACAGCTTTGTCTAACCCATAGTTTCACTGTCATTCATGTATTTATGGGGGACGTACACTAGACCTTAGGTGTCCCACATTAGGCAGTGTCCCACATTAGGGCAATTCACCCTACAATAGTTGGATCTAAGTATTTATTCACGTGAAATTTCTCGGCACTAACAACACATATTAGATCATTAAACGACAAATTAAACCCAATGTACTATTTAAATCGATTGCTGGACACCGTAATGCTATTTAACACATATATCTACAAATTCCACTGTCAACGGTTTTGCTATAATAATACTTCATAGGCTATAATACTGTAATTATATCAAAGGGAGATAAACAACTGAATATTACGGGATGCAAACTTGTAAAATTTAAGTGAAATTTGCTTTGAGTTAAGTTTATTTGTCATATATACAAATGTCAAAGACAGTTTGTACATTGAATTGCATTTGGTTGAGGCTTAGAAAGAATGCCTGAATGAGGAATGTCTGTGTATTTTGAGTGTAAATGCTTTT
The DNA here is from genome assembly GCF_963993115.1 of Abramis brama. Lineage (NCBI taxonomy): Eukaryota > Metazoa > Chordata > Actinopteri > Cypriniformes > Leuciscidae > Abramis > Abramis brama. The sequence goes on from NC_139972.1 coordinate 3,407,798, forward strand.
TTCTATATTACTCTTATATAGGGTTTGTATACAGAAGATTTAAAAATGTATTTGTAAATGTATCTTTTGTATAAATAATAAAGCAATGTTAACTGGATGTGATGTGCGTAAATTATTACCTATACAGACTAATTTATCAAATAAGTGATAGATTTTTAAAACAAGTAGAAAATGTGTTTATGGTAGCTAACGTCATTGCAACAACTTTAAATTAACATTGTTTCAACTTTAGAAAGCAAACCAATTGCGTTGATTTTCTGTTATAGTTTTGAATGGCGTGTCTGACGTTGATTCAGCGTTAATTCGATGAGCAAATGATGCCGGATCAACGTCAGAGATCAACGTTGTTTCGATGTCACGAGAAACGTCGTTTCCACGTTGATTCAATGTCAGTTTGATCTGGGAAACCTATTTCATATCATACAGATGTGATCAAACAAAGTCCTCTTTATGATTTATTATCAGGAACTCTGCTTTGCAGAACGATAAATGAGTGACAAAACTGAACAAATGAAGGCAAGAATGAACAAATAAAAAGAATGAATTAACAAACTAAAGAGAGAGAGAAAAAAATTAATTAACCAAAGAATATACAAATCAATAAATTAACACAGATAAAAACAAACAAAAAAGACGCAAGAGCTTTGTTTGTGCAAAAAATAAATAAACATAATTTACCACTTTATTTACAAAATATTCTCCAACGCGCGTTCACTCACAGCTCTCATACGCATGCGTCGTGGTGCTCTCGTGAACGCGCGTCTCTGTTCACGTCTCTCTCTCTCACACACACACACACACACATAGAAAGTGAAAGTAAGTTCTCCTACCGCCATTTTGAGCAGGTGCAATAAGAATAAGAAAGAGCATCAAACGGTTTTAACGTTTAAGAAGGAATGTATCTTTATTAAAGCTGGAGGATTTGAGAAACTGTGTCTTGTAAAAGTTTGATCAAGGTGAGTGTTCATGTGACTTTCTTATATTAACATGAATCTCTGGAGGGCATTTTAAGTGATTGCTTGTTTGATATAAAATCTTTAATTACGGGTTTCTTTCACTTCAAGATTTGCGTTTCGTGATGTCTGTGATTCTTAAGAAGTTTGACGGCATATGTGTAAACCAGGGGCGTCACTAGGCCCTTTTTAGGGGGGCTAAACTTCTGCCCAGCCCCCCTAAAAAATATTTGATTAACACATTTTTGATCGCTTCAGTCCACTTTTAAAAAACTCATTTGAAACGGCGGCAAGCTGCGTCAAGTTTCGGCTCCTCCCCTTATCTGAGTCTGCTTGGATTTAGCGCATTTTTCAATCTGCAGGGGCGCCGAGCAGAGCGAACATCAGAGAGTACAAGGTGTGTCGTGAGTGCATTTATTGATAGATTGCTATGATATTACATCTGCATCGTGCAGTTCTTTGTCATAAATGCATTGCAGTTTACATAATGTAATGTTACTGGAGCATTGGGAGCAACACGGGACGGTTCGGTTTCTCATCCAATACCAATACGTTTCGCTGCGTTCACCTTCAGCCCTTATCACAGTGTGATAGTTGTTTTTTATTCCTACAAAAATGAAGCAATTAACACCCATGAAAACATACTTTAGAAAACGATCATGATTTATTTTAATTTACTTTTTAACATAACATATTTAAAATCATATTTATTTTAAACCGATTTAAACATATTGCCAATAGACAATTACATGAATAGGCCTACATGTTTAGCTGGTTAGTTAAATGATTTGAAATTAAATAGATTTTCACAGGGTGACTTGATGAATAACCAACCGTATTGTTGATTATAAAGGCTAAAAAGCTTAAAAAATAAAATAATTTATATTTCATTGTAGATGGACTTAGTTACCTAGCTTTCCTGGTAGCTTTGTCTGAGAAAATGATTCATAAATCAACCTATCAGTTGACCCTATGTTTACTTTCTTCACTGACAGACAAAAATAAAAAGCCTATATCAGTCAAAGCTCAGCTTTAGGAGGGGAAGAGACAGAGCAAGATAAAAACAAAGAGAAAAAGAGTGTGATGCTGATGAGGTGTGAAAATAAACAGCTGCCCGCACATGGTTTTAAAGCTATTGTCATCCAATTTTTTTGGCCTTTAAAACATCTTAAAATGCACATATGTAGATCAGAGAAATCAAAATTTTCGCGGGGGAGCATGCCCCCGAACCCCCCTAAATACCTCACATTCGGTACCTTAGTGATTATAAAACCGTGCCATATGCATGTTACTGGATGAATGAATGAAACTAGTTAATAATGAGCATTAGACCATAAACTATTTTTTTTTGTTTTTTTTTTACATCATACCCTCATTGGGGGCTGAGCCCCCCTAAAATGAAAATCCTAGAATCGCCCCTGGTGTAAACATGTATAGGCCTAGGTGTAGCAGTCGATTCTGTTCCCTACCGGAATTCCTGTTCCCTTTACGCAATCATACTACAAATCATGCGTAGTTGCCTAGTTACCATATGTACCATCAGAACTGAATATGAGCCCTAGAGAGTAACATACATAGATATCATATAAAGGCCCATAGGTAAAGGCCTTATATGATATCTATGGTAACATGAGCAAGAAGCACAACTGTACGGGAAGCCAAAAGGTTAAAAAAGGATTGTATTTTTTCCCGAAATTTAAGCGTTTTTTTTTTTTTTTTTTTTTTTTTTAGAAGCGAGTTTTTCCCCATCTGCCAATTCAATCCAGATCATTTCTTTTCAAATTTAAAACGTTATTACCGATTTCAATGTAATGTTTATTAAGGCTTTGATTAGTACAGACAAGCCTAGCGGAAGACTATTTGAACCACTATCACGTCACAGGTGCTTTTAATGTCACATTTTATGAAAGAAATAATGTTATAGAAATAAATTATTTTGAAAGACTGATTTTCGAGTAGGTTTAACCAAAGTGAAAATGAAGGGAAAAATAAACAAACTCCAAAAACAATGGCTTCATAATTTAGTTATTTATTGCAAGAAGCACATTTGTATTCATCCTCTGTGGATGGATTGCCCACACACTTTATTTTAAATTGTTAAGTGGAACCATCGCCCACAGTCATCACAGGCAATCTGTAAAAAAAACAAAAAAACAATATATATATTTTTTTATAAATATAAATGTAAGAGTAACAATTTTAAAAAAGGGGTTTAAAGCAATAGTCCATTCATGATTATTTTGTGTATGCTACACCAATTAAAAATACTCAGCCATAGTTACCCAAAGAACATCTGCAGAGTCATCAAAAATTTCTGCCTCTCCACAAAAGTGGCACAGGTCACTTAGGTTATCTATGTGGTACAGTAGAACACTAATGAAAGTGATGCACACATCCAAAAGCACGTCAATAACATTCATGAGTTTATAAAGCCATACCAGATTGGCGGAGCAGAGTTAAAGCAATCTCCATTCTGAATCGTGTTATGTCTTGTAGCTCATTGGAGAAGTCAATTGTGGTGTTTTGCAGAATGTGTTCTGCAAACTGAGGAAGAAACAGGAAAAATTAACTAAGCATCATCCCATTTTAATGAACATTTAATATTTGCTACAATGCTATAATGACACACCTTCAAAGCGAACACACCGCATGAAATGGCATCCCTCTGAAGTGGGTGAGGCAAGCTTTCTCACTCCCAGTTTGAAACTGAAATACCTTTAGCCATCATCAGGGCTCTAAAAACAAGATAGGTTCTTTCAAGCATACAGTACATATTACACAATAACACTACATATGATTGTGGTGCATGAAAAATACCTTGTCGTCTCCAAACACTTTTTCTTCTTGAGGTCTGACTCTCCAATTGAGTCAAGCAGAATGTTTTTTTGTTGGGATGGGTATATAGCCTAAGCAACATGCAAAAATATCCAGACCACACGATAGGGGTATATTATTGCTAATCAGTATTAAGGGGAAAAAGGGAAAACTCAAGTGAAACAGTTCTATACCACAAATACTTACAACTAGGAACCAGTGGTGGCCCTCATTTACAATGCCCACTATGACCTCATAGTTTGCTGGATCCAACAAAAAAAAACAAAAAACAAAACATTATATAATATACACATACAAACGAATGTACACAAAGCCCTGAACAAAATGGGCATTTACACAAGTAATAAAATGCAAAATAAATGAAATTTGCAGGACACCTTGAGCCTTTCATGTTTTCCCTTCCACATGTCTGTCATGGCAAACGTGTCCATATGGAATGCCTTGCCCGGTGTAGTCAAATTGTGCTCCCTCACTGTCAGGGACAGATATGCATTTATAACCTTTACAAACATTGCAAAATTAAACATTAATACAAAATATTAACATAGCAGATGAAAGGCTTATCTGTCAAAATCAATGAAATGTTTACCTCACTCTCCAACTCCCTTCCAGGGCCAATCTGTAGGTCTTTGTAAAATAATTTGTATGGTCCCACTCTGGAGAGCAGTCATTTCCAGACCAGGCACTTTTGATACCTATACAGAGGACAACCAAAAACAGCATTGCACCTACCACCTCACCAATATATTAGAAATCAGACTAATATTGATCTATTATAAGATCTGACTTTACATCAACACTTACAGCCATGCACTGCGTCTGTGGTGTCAGCTGGTACCTCTGTCATCATTGTAGGGGTGTGGGACACAGGAGAGGAAAGTGGCATTTTCATTGATAAGTTCAATGGAGACAGGGGAGAGGATCTAGTAGATTTGGTTCCAATTGATAAGTCAATTGGTGAGGATGGAGGTGATGGTGGGGGCTGGTTTTCATGTGACTTGGTGATGGTGAGGTCTACAGGTGTGAGTGAAGGATATGACGTTTCTTGATGTGCTCTTTTATGTTGTGGTTCTTGGCTGATTCTATGGGGTATCCTGGGTGTGTCTTCTTTAAATGGTTTGAGGTGGTCAGTGTTTATTTTGGGGAATATCTTGCCATTTTCATCCCTTAAATCTGCGCTTTTTTCTTGCAAATGGATAATTTCATACGGCCCCAACCAGCTGCGCTCAAGCTTGCCCCCTTTCCTCTGCTGGCTCCATATGTTTTTTCGTAGGACCTTCTGCCCTACAAAAAATGGTGCCTGATTTGCCACCTTCTGTCTCCTGTCCTGTTTTGTTCGTACATTTTTTTTACAATGCTTTCCATTTTCTCCTTCAGAGAAATAGCCTTTGATATGGTGTCCTCTGCTATCACAGATTCCACTGTGCTGTTGACCTTTTCAGAAACATTGAAGATTGAAGTTATTTCACCAACTTGTAATTGATACTACATGATATTGATATGAAACAATGCAAATGATCACATACCTCATATGTCTCTGGCACCTCAAAAGGATATCGTGCCTCCATGCCGAACATTTAAAAGAATGGTGAGAACCTGGTTGTCAGCTGTGTCTTGGATCTAAGACCAAACATTACCGCATCTAGGTACTCGTCCCATTTTTCTGGTCTTGTATCCACTAGTTTACACAAGGCTCTGGAGTCATGACCAAAAGAAATTGAAAGTTATGCGTAAACAATTTTCAAAGACACCAATATTTCTCTGAATATTGCATTCTACCAAAGCAACCCGTTAATGAAGGTTCACCTCTGAATGGTTCCATTTAATTTTTCCACGAGCCCGTTTGTTTGTGGATGGTATGGGGCACAGAGGCTTCTCTCCACATTGAGGAAGGCACAAAGCTCTTCATTGATCTGTTTCCAAATCATACATTAACATTAATCTACAAAAAAACAAATGTGTGAAACCATTAAATTCTCGTGCAGATTGAATGTAGTTCATTCAACAAACTACAAACCAGAGCTGCGTTTCCCAAAAGCATCGTAAGCCTAGATCGTAAAAACGATCGTACGACTGATCTTAATATTACGGTCTGTTTCCCAAAAACATCGTAACTTAAGTAGCACTTGAAAATCATCGCAGATCTACGAGTGCTCTGGAGTAATCGTAAATCCCTAAGTGCGTCGTAAGAAGACAATGTGATTATAATATAAGGTTTTGATTGTACTTTATTGTACAATTTATTACTTTATTATTATTATTTTTGGTTAAATTAATGTATAAATAAAATAATTAAAAAGGTCAGAAAACAAAACAAAAAATAGAAATAATTGAATCTAATAATTTTAATCAAAATTAAATGACTGAACAAAAAAATAAATAAAAGATGTGATATGCTTCAAAGGCTGGGAAAAATAGGAAAAAATCTGACAATGACTTGCTGATATGCACGAAAACCAGCCATGTATTGGGCATTTCTTGGTTGGCCATCATGTGGTCCCATGCCATCTTTGTCCTCCTAGTCCTCCACCACCTCTTCATCTTATTCCTCCCTGTTAAGTAAGGACACACTCATATGCCCTGACAACAACTACAAACATTCTCAAACTGCTGAGGTGTTGTGGCTACAGTCTGGACAACTGAAGATGGAGGCTGAGGCCTGGGAGGGTTGTTTGGAGGACTAGGAGATGGTAGGTGCCTGGAGATGGCAGATTAAGCTGATGAAGGACCTGACTCAGGCTCAGGTTGAGTTACCTCTACTCCTCCATGGATGTCAGTACCACCACAAATGCCATCTGAAGCACTTGTACCAAGTATTGACAAGGCCTTTTCTTCCTCTGCTATGAGAAGGGGGGACTCATTGGTCCCACCACCTGTTTTATTAAATGTTGACCTCTGCAGAGCCCTTTTCCTTTTAGCAAGGCTGGCAAAGTCCTGCCACTTCTTCCTGACCTCCTTATAATGCCACTAGTTGCAGTCAGTTTTCTAGCAAAATCACAGATTTTTATGTTTCTGTTTATTTGTATGACTTCCCTTAAACCTGCTGAAAAGAATGTTTGTATAGCTCCACCTCCTCTAAAATGACATTAATCTCCTCTTTTTTTTAAAAAAAGAAGTTTTTTCTTTGTTTTTTGTTTTTTTGGTTCAGCCATTTTGCTGGTGTAGGTTTGCTGGTAAACACTTGTAGGTTTGTGCTTTTATAGATTATTGGCCTCGTAGAAAATGCACATCAGTTGAAAACAGTTAGGTTAAACATTTCAAAATACAAGCGTGTGCTACAATTACAAGCATTTCAGCACTTGACAAACGGACAGCGACTCTTAAGTAGCACTGAAAGCACAGCTGCGTGCGATCGTGCTAAGTGCATTTTTGTGAAACGCACGTGAAATGAACACGAGCGTTCGTAAAGTCGCTCGTAGAAAATCCTCGTAAGTGCTAAGATCCATCGTTATCTGGAAACACAGCCCTGGTTTACAAACTCAGTGCCTTGGTCAGTTAGTATTCTCTTTGGTGCCCCAAACCTGTAGAAAAAATGTATAATGCAGCGCGAGACAACTGCCGCAGATTTATTGGGAATTGCATATGCTTCAGACCATTTAGTTTAATAGTCAACGAGGACACAAATGTACTCATTTCCCTGATTTGTTTTGGTGACTTTCCCCACTAAATCCATGCCCAGCAGTTCCAGAGGCTTATCCACCTTAAAATTAAAATGGCACAATAAATACATTTACATTATGTGAACTCATGAAATACCAGTCTCAAAACCCATGCACATCTGTGGACAAGCTTACACATATTGGGATGTACTTGGGCTCCTGCTTGATGGACAGTCTGCTGAATTGGCACTGGGCACATTGCAAAACCTGATGTTCAGAAATAAGCACATGAGAAATGCATTCCAAAACATAATCCATTTGTATGTTTCACAGCAAAGTTAAAAGGGAATAATTTAGTATTTACCCATTTATCGATGTCCACCCCCATTCCAGGCCAGTAGAACCGTGCTGAAATGGCAAGCTTTGTTTGTGCTCCGTAGGGGCTGGCGTGGACTTCTGGGAATATTTTGTCTTTTTGTCCAACAACCACTTTTTTCCTCAAACCCATACTATTTTTTGAGGAGATGTAGTAAAGTTGGCCATCTATTGAAATAGCTTTATTGTTAGTAAAATCTAAACAATAACCTGAAAGGATGTCCTTAAGGCACAATGAAAGAAATAGGCTTATTTAAACTGAAATTGCAGGATAGGTGATTTTTTATGTGGAGTTATCTAAAGTTATCTCCACTGTCAAGAATAATTATAATTTAGAATAGATTACTTACCATAAATTTGGAAATTGGAGGAACGTCTGCGAATCACATATTTATGGTCTTTTTTTTTTATCCCAAATGGGTATGTGCCTTGCGTTTTATAGCTCATGATTTCCTCAAACATTTTTGGATCCATTGTTGGAATGTGCCAGCAAGAATAGAGATTCAGGTGACAATGTTGTGTGGTCATCTCCCCAATTTATAACACCATTTATTAACTTGATTAATTGATTGATTTAGGCTAATTATTGCCCTCTGTAATGGGTAATTAATTACTGAATGTTATGTTGCAACCATGTATCTTGCATGTGAAAAATATTAACGAAGGTAATAATGGCAATATATGGTTTTATTCATATTTATTTATTTAGTTTTATTTCATACATGGAACATAAAAGGTGTCAATTTCACTTGTGACAATAATATGAGGAACTCTTTTTCTCATGTGTATTTTGGTGACATTTAAAATATTGTTAATACATTTTGTATACTGTTTACAAAGTTGTATATCATAAACCTGTCATCTCTGACGTTTTGCAATCTTTATAAATAATAATAAGACCATAATATGAGGCATTGAGTTTGGACATAAACACAGTCAGATAAGGCAATTTGTAAGGGCAAAATTCAACTGAATATATTCAGACATAATACAAAAACTATGAACAAGTGCAAGATTAATTCAATTCACAGAAATATTACTGGAGTGTGAGAACCATTTTATTATGCTGCAGTGTATTGAATTTAATTTAATTGAAAGTTTTATTTGCCATTTGTACTTATACCGCAATACAGGTTCATAGGAATTTTTGTAGCAAAGCTCTTTGAGTCAGCATTAAGATACAATACATAAAAGGAAAATACATCAGAAAGAGTCAACATAAAAGACCACCTAACAAACTACACACAATAAATAGACTAAACACAGTGAATGAACTACACACTATGAGTAGACTCTTTAAAAACAATTAACAAAGAGCAGCACAAAACCTGTCAAGCATACTCACATACTAAGATTTTTGCTTAAAATTAAACTTTAAATAACGTTATTGCACATTTGATTCAATTTAGTTAAAAAGGAAGACCTTCCCAAGATAATACGTATTATTATCAGTGTTAAAAGCTTACTATAATAAAGAGAAATGTCCATTTAACAGAGACTGACACATGTTTCCCCTGTTATGTCCTTCGCCATCAGTCTAACCGTCGCAGGAAAAAAAGCTGTTATAAAACCGCACCCTGTGTGAGATAATACTGTCCGGTCTGCCATATCTCAAGTTATATACTGAGTGTTTAGGCTTGAACATTAAATGTCCAGGGTGGTTTGTATCCCTGAGAATGTTCTTAGCTCTCTTTCTGCAGCGTTGTGTATATAGAGCATCCATAGATGGAAGATCCGATCCGATGATTCTCTGTGCTGTCTTTATCACCCTTTGGAGAGCTCTCCTTTCTGCCTGGGTAGTGCTTCCAAACCACACAGTTATCCCATTTGTTAAAATGCTTTCCACAAGTCCTCTATAGGCCTGGATAAGTGGTTTGCGGCTAAGTCCTGCCTTTCTTAGCAGCCTGATAAAATAGAGCCGCCGTTGGGCCTTCTTCACTGTGACAGCAGTGTTTATGGTCCAACTCAGATTTGATGCCACGTGCAGGCCTAGGAACTTGTGACTCTCAACTTTTTCCACTTCTGTCCCTTTGATGATCAGTGGCTGTAAATAAGGTTTCTTCTTTCTAAAATCCATGATTAATTCTTTTGTTTTATCTAAGTTAAGAATGAGGTCATTATCATCCCCATAAGCCAGAATTTTGTCAACCAGCAGCCTGTAACCAGTCTCATCCCCCCCTTTGATCAAGCCCAGAACAGTTGTGTCATCAGCATATTTGATAATCGCAGTGTTGTTCTGGTTAGTAACACAATCATGTGTGTAAAGAGTAAAGAGTTTTGGACTGAGACAGCATCCCTGAGGTGTTCCTGTGCTTAAAGTGAGCTCAGTTGAGATGTTACCTCCCATCCTCACTTTTTGTGGTCTGTCAATCAGAAAATCCAAAACCCAGTTACAGGTGGTGGATGGGACCCCGAGGTCAGCCAGCTTCTCAATTAGCTTTCCAGGTCGGATCGTATTGAAAGCAGAACTATAATCCAGGAAAAGCATTCTTACATATGTTCCGGTTCTGTCTAGATGTTGAAGAGTAAAGTGCAAAGTCATGGCCACTGCATCATCCACTGATCTATTAGGGCGATATGCAAACTGTAAGGGGTCGACAGTGTCAGGAACCACAGAATTAATATGTCTGAGCACAAGTTTCTCTAGGCACTTCATAGGGACTGAGGTCAAAGCGACTGGCCTGAAGTCATTCAGGGTAGAAGTGTTTGCTTTTTTGGGGACAGGTATGATAATGGATGACTTAAATAAGCGTGGAACTACTCCATGTGTAAGAGACAGATTAAAAATGTCTGTGTACACACCTGCCAGTTGTTCTCTGCAGACCTTCAAAACTTTCGGCGATACACCATCAGGTCCCACTGCCTTACGGGGGTTTAACTGCCCAAAAACCTTTCGGACCTGTTCTTGTGTGACATGGAGCGCACATTCCTCAGTATTCAAACCGAGTTTTGATGGAGTGTCCCCATTCAGTCGGTCAAACCTAGCAAGACAATTAAATGTTGCGCCAATGCTTTTGGCCTTTTTCGCTTTCCGTACATCCAGCTGTGCTTTGATGCGCATGCGCTGTTAAAGTGTAAGTTGCAGGTTAACCACCACAGCCAATTAATGTGTAAATTAAAGTGCTTTATATGTATATATTTAATTATTTCTGTCTTAAAATGCGTTAAAATAACATTTATTGGGGTTTCTTCAAAGGTAGCGTGTTTTTTCAGTTACTGGGTGATGACGTCATAAGAGGAACTCGCAACCCATACTCCGCTAGATTCCCACTGTATTATGGCTATTTGGAGAACGACTGAGGATGCGGAAAACCATCAAATTCTTTATGGACCACGGCCCTACAATTTTTAACCGGTCAGGCGTGACAGAGGGGAGCCATGGCACTCAAAGAGTTATTAATGCTTGGTGTGAGGAGAATGAGTGGAGGGTTGGCCAGGTGAGTAACGTTAGCTACGTTAGAGCTAGTCTAGCCTGGTGCAAACTTAACCCGGATAATATAACGGAACAAGCAAGTCTTTTCAAAATATTGCCATCATGTAGAATAGCAAGGAGGGACAACGACTGAAGACATTATTTACTTACATGGTGTCAGTCCAAATCAGAGCTGTAGAGATGCACACACTGCACAGGCACCAATCGCTAGTCTCATCGACGCCTCAAACGTCATGTAATACCCTTCCTCAATCCACGCTATTTCTCACGATTTAATTAGCGATGTTTATTGTCAGAAAAGAAAAAGAGAGATCGATGTCCCCATCACTGTGTTTGTGTGGGCTATCAGCAGTGGAGAGTGTGTGCTGCCGTGAGGTGAACGCGTTTTGGAGTTTAGTGGAACAGCTCGACCTGCGACCGGCTGATCTGACGTGCCTGAACCCGTTTGTTTTGCGAATAGCTTATTCTCATTTCAGGCAGGATCACGGTCAGCACACACGAGTATGTTTACAATGGAGTTATTTTATCCATAAATTTTATCAAATAAAACATACAACCAACTTTTCTGTAGTTATGTAAGGCATCTATAGCTATGACTATGCCGGTAACTCTACTAGTGAGTTCCTCTTATGACGTCACGCCCCATCTAGTGGAAGGGAGCGGGAGCGGTTAAAACCACTGTTAAAAGTGCCAACTTTTCATATTCAGCATTTTGGTATAAAAAACAATGGTGGGCGGTTCTTATCTTTATGTTTAATAAACACATTGCATTATCTTTGTGAAAAATTTAACCTGCAATTTACACTTTAAGGTCCCATGGTGTTCCACCGGAAAGGGAGGGACTTAGGCTCTCAAACTTTTTTTTTGAGAGGACTACTTCGCTCTCGCATCTCCCAAAAGTTTATTTTTTTAGTTTTCTTGACAAATTTTAATGGTTTAATTAAATTGTTATAACCAATTATATAAAATGTAATGATTTAAGCAAAACTTTCTTCAAAGTTAAACCAAACTTTTATTTTGACGGGTTGCCGTGTAGACCTTTGAGTCTCTCTGTGTTTTATGATATGACGATAGTTTTTCTCAAATGAAGCTAAAATGCTGCTGAAGCAGAGCCCGTCTACGGAGAGCCTTGGCACTTCCTATTAGCCCCATTGTATCGACCTTGGTTGCAGTTCCATTAGAATTCCACTGGAGGTGATCGGGGGCGAGTGCAGACTGAATGGGAGTCAATGGGGCTAGACGGCTAAATGTGTCTCTTTCACCCGATTGCCGTTGAGAAATCTCAGATTTTATTGTAGGTTTTGCAAGTTCAACATGGGTTATAGGTCGAAAGTTGAATGAACGAGTACTTATTTATTTTCGATTTCTTACAGGTTGAGTTGTTGTTGCCCATAACACGCTAGCATTCTGCTAATGACGTCAGCATTCTGACGTCATTGACATTTTAAAAGACTTTTTAAACCAAATAAGTGACTCTAAAAAATCTAACACCCAGCAATGTGTAATTTCTTTGCATCTCCTTTCGAATACAACATTCAAATTACTAGACAAAAAATTATATCCTGAGAAAAGTGGATTTTGAGGGTTTTTCGCCATAGACCTCCATTCATTCTGCACTCGCCTGCGAGCGCCCCCGCATGGACAGAGACGTGTTACTGCAGCCAGTCCAGAAACCGGAAGTAAGCAGAGAGTGCCAATTCTCTTCCTATTAGACATTCTCTGGCTGAAGGATCACGGGCGAAGTGGATAGAGGATGGGGAAAAAAATTCAGCCTTTTTTAATAGGCTTGAGAAACGAAGACAAGAAAAAAACGCAATTTCTTGTCTATTAATTAATGGGGAAGACTGCACAGAATCAAAATCAATAGCTAGAGAAATTTATAACTTCTATAGTAATATCTACTCTCCTTCTTACAATGAACAGGATTCAAAAAATTTTTTTCTAACAATAGAGGATAAAATACCAAAAATTGATAATCACTTTAAAAAGTTATGTGAAGAAGGTTTAAAATTAGAGGAATTAGATGAAGTTATTAAAAAAATAGCATCTGATCGTTCGCCTGGTCCAGATGGATTAACCGCTAATTTCTATAAACATTTTTGGGAAGAAATTAAAGGATTACTATTTGATGCAATTATAGAGAGTATTGATAAAAAAGAATTGATGACAACGATGAAACAGGGATTAATTAAACTAATACCCAAACCGGAGAAAGACAAACGAATATTAAATAATTTAAGGCCTATCACTCTCCTCAATACAGACTATAAACTCCTTACCATGGCATTGGCATTTAGATTAAAAGTAGGTCTCTCAAAAATCATAAGTAACTCGCAATCAGGATTCATGAAAGGTAGACTAATTCATAATAATATCAGATTGGTCTTAGATCTAATAGATTACAAGGATTTAGTGGAAGATGATGCTTATATTTTATTTCTTGACTTTCAAAAAGCTTTCGATTCGGTTGAACATTCTTTTATTTATCACGCATTAGAATACTTTGGATTTGGAGAATATTTTTTGGATATAATTAAAATGTTACACACAGATATTAGTAGTTGTGTTTCCCTCCCTGAGGGTACAACCCCAAGATTCAACATTGGTAGAGGGATAAGACAAGGGTGTAGTTTATCTCCACTGTTGTTTATTATAGTTGCTGAGTTATTGTCTATCTGGTTAAAAAACTCTGAAATTGAAGGCATTAATATAGATGGTAAACAAATACTTATCAGTCAATTAGCGGATGACACAACACTGTTTTTAAAAAATAAGGATCAAATACCTGCCGTTCTTCAGAGGATGAGTTTATTCTCCCAGGCTTCAGGCCTAACACTTAATCTTAATAAATGCGAACTTTTAAGTATTCATGACAGTTCAGATACTATGTTGTATAACATCCCAGTGAAAAAGGAGGTTCGTTATTTGGGTATATGGGTTTCCAAAGATTCTAGAACCAGTGACAACAAGAACACCCAGAAGCCTATTGAAAAATCCAGAAAAATATTAAATAATTGGTTGCAGAGAGACCTAACATTATTTGGAAGATCATTATTGACAAAAACTGAACTTATCTCCAGACTAATATACCCAGCGTACTCATTACCGCTTTCCATTAAAAACCTAAAAGAAATAAACACTCTCATCTTTAACTTTATTTGGAAAAATAAACACCATTATATTAGAAAAGCAGACATGATTAAAAAATATGAGGAGGGAGGAATAAATGCAATTGATTTTAAGACCATGGATGGTGTACTTAAACTAAAATGGCTCCAGTCGTTTTTGAATTGTAGTGAAGACATGTGGTTCTCTTTACCTAAGTTTGTGTTTAAAAAATTAGGCGGTATAGATTTCCTCTTGACATGTGATTTTGAGATTTCAAAGTTACCCGTGAAATTCTCTGCCTTCCACCAACAAGTGCTGCTCTACTGGAAAATGGTTTACAAACATAACTTTAGTCCACATAACGTCCCGATTTGGAATAACAGGGTGATTTTAAGAAGGAAGAAATCAATATTCTTGGAAGGATGGATGGAAAAACAAATTTGGTCCATTGTTCATATGATGAATGAAGAAGGAAATCTATTAAAATGTGAGGAATTTAGTAATAAATATAAAATAATCTGTACGCTGGAGGACTACAGAAATGTAGTTAATTACATTCCAATAGCTATGATTAATATAATAAGGAATAATTTGGATCAGTCCCTGAACCCGAGATTACATAAAACACAGATCAATGGTATAAACTTTGGGGACAAAAAATGCAATAACCGGTTGCTGAGAAAATTGCTAATTGATGAGATCTATCCTGGGTCCTCTAAAAGAACATATTATTTAAAAAACTTGAACAAACAAGAAATTAGATCAATTAGAACTAAGTTTTTGAAATTTCCTATTCCTCCTAAATTTAAAGAAATCCATTTTAAAATGGTAAATGAAATTTATCCTTCTCAAGAATTTATTCAAAAAATATTCAAATTTGAAACGGAGAATTGTTATTTTTGTAAATCATTGTCGGAATCAACAGAACATCTTTTTTTTGAGTGTGAGATTGTACATAATTTGTGGAAGGAAATACATAGCTGGCTGATTATTAAGTCTATTCATATGGATTTTTTTTCCTGGAATGGGATCAAATATGGACTTTTAATGAAGAACAAAAAAGTTGAATTTTTGATAAATAATATTATATTGTTTGTTAAATTCTATATCCACAAATGTCGTTTCACAAAATCTCTTCCAAATGTGATTGCATTAAAAAATGACTTTTCTTTATTTTGTAAATCCTTAAAGAAAATTGATACAGTCCCTGCTATTAACTTCTTCTCACTTATATCTGAATATCAGTTGATATAAACCCCTATGTTAGGGTATTTGAATTGTTCTTAAGTTTGCTTATTTATTTTGGAGTTATATTTCTTTGGTTGAGATGTTCTCGTTTTATGTGCTTATTAATTTACATACATTATAGATGATAGGGTCAAACTTTTTTGTTTAGATATCTGTTGCTTACTGTATTTTAGTTAGGGAGGATTCATTCCTTCTCAGATTTTTTTTTGTAAGAAGGTGTAATGTGAAATGGTCGTTTGTTATTTGGTATGTCTTTGTGTTTTGTATGATTTGAAGTTTAAATAAAATAATAATAAAAAAAAAAAAACCATTAAAAAAAAAAAAAAAAAAAAAAAAAAAAAAAAAATTCTCTGGCTGAAGTGACTCTCAGAGCGGCTGTGTTGATGAAGTGCATTAATGTCCTCATAAAGGCTGAAAACATTGCGAGTGTGTGGTAAATGAAACAGCGCGTCTGTGCCATTCATTCACAGAGACACGCAGAACATGCATGATTCCTATTTAAATAGTCTTTATGCGGTTTAATATTGATACTGGTCTATATCGCAATTTTAATTAAGTTTACTGACCTACTTTTCATCTAAAGGTAACTAAGGGCCCTTTCACACCTGAAAGTCCGCACCAAGGTCCGAACCAGAGTTCATGTTTTGATACTTTGTATACATTTGGTTAGTTTTGGTTTGGTTTCACATTGCAATTATGCGAGCGCACTAAAGAACTTTTCATGACGTACTTGCGTCCTGTCGTCATCATCTACATGGCTGCATATTGACATTGATTGGTTTGTAAACGGACGTGCGTCTGACGTCAGCGTGTTGTCAATTCGGCGGGTAACTTTGACAAGAATGAATGAACAGACGCATGTCGTTGCCAATATACTGTTATTATTACGGCATTACTCCCTCCAGCACCAACTATACTCGACGCTAGTTCAAATTCGCCAAATGAATGTCCTCGTTGTGCGAACATTTTATCATCGCCGGCAGGACGCTGGCCAAATGTGTGTGTGTGTGTGTGTGCGCGCGCACGCGAATCAGCTGGAAGAAACGCTGTGGACAGGACTGACAGATCTGCACATAAATATTCTTCTTCAGTTGTTTAGGCTACGCGGGAACCACCGGGACTTCCTGTAAATAGTCCGAAAGTCCGAACCATACAGAAAATGCTTTCACACTAGAAACGAACCAAACCTTTGCTCAGTTTGATCCGGACCGAGACCACCTCTTTTCGTCGGACCAAATTTCGTCTGTTTGGTCCGGACCGTGGTCCGGGGGAGGTTTCACACCTGTAATTTTGATTCGGACCAAACTGAAAAGTCCGAAAGTCCGGACCAAACAAGGTAGGTGTGAAAGGGCCCTAAGTAACCACCGGAAGTGCGAATACACTGCCTGGCGATTTCGACCGTTCCGAAACCAGGAAATGAGATAAAGGCCTATTAAGAAGGTTTAATCAATCATTTAATTTAGTGTGTGAATGTTTCTTCATTCAGAGTCAGTGGAGGAGATCAAACTCATCAGATTCTCCTGTATCTTCATCATGGCTGATTCACAAGGATCCAGAGATGGAGATTTTCCTCCAGGATGCAGGTACTCTCAACAAACACTGTTAATGTATTCAGTCACAGAAAAAGGGTTTCCCACCCCACAGACACACGGATCAAAGAAAGTGTACAGAATTATTATTATTATTTTTGCCTATTTTTGCCTGTGTTTTTTGTTTTGAAACTAACATGAAATATTAAATAAATAAAAAATCATAAAGTTTCTTCAAAGTGCTTTTTGATGCAAGATGAATGTTTATATTGATATGGTTCCTCTCATAAAGAATGAACACAGTAATCTAAAGGATAAAACTGAATCTGTTCTCTGTTCCAGTTCAGTCCAGCAGAAGAGCTCAAACCCAGAGTCCAGCTGTGTGTCTGTGAAGAGTAACCGCTCTATGGATGAGCCACTAAATTTTAAGATTGGAGACAAACGGCCTGATCTCAGGTATATCATTTCTATAAAAAGTTATGCTATTTTTATTAAATCATTATTAATATACAGCAGTTTAATGATCTTAAGTTCAAATCATGTAAGTTTCAGTCTATTAAAGGTCCCGTTCTTCGTGATCCCATGTTTCAAACTTTAGTTAGTGTGTAATGTTGCTGTTAGAGCATAAATAATATCTGTAAAATTATAAAGCTCAAAGTTCAATGCCAAGCGAGATAAGCGGCCCGTTTGGACTACATCCCTCTACTTCCTTCTTTAATGATGTCACTAGAACCGTTTTTTGACTAAGCTCCGCCCACAGGAATGCTCCCTCAACTCTACTGGCTACTTGCACACTTCTTATAACTTACTGTTTACTCAGCTCTTATGGTGATTTTCTGAAGTAAAACTGACGCTTCATCTTTTGTGTGATGTACAATAAACTTTATTAAACTCATTAGTATGATCATCATTCAGACAGCAGACTTGTAGGCTATTAATAAATAATGGATACATAGCCTACAAGCAGATGACAAATACGTTATAATAACCGTAATTAAACTACTAAACTATACCTGTTTCATCTCTATACAGCACTCTGACTCTGTAGGCATTATTGTCCGACTCGAAATGAACACCTTTACTGAGAGTTTCTGATATTATCATCATTCTGTGAGATGAATTTGTCCTGACAGACTGAGCGCGAGCTCGTGAAGCTCCGCCCCCTGGGTCGTCCAGCAGCAGCTCATTTGCATTTAAAGGGCACACACTAAAACAGCGCGTTTTTCTGAGCCCCAAAAAATGACAATTTAAACATGCTGTAAAAAATTATCTGTTGGGTATTTTGAGCTGAAACTTCACATACACACTCTGGGGACATCAGAGACTTATTTTACATCTTGTGAAAATATCTTGCATAATATGTGACCTTTAAAGGGGTGGTTGATTATGATTTGACTTTTCTAACTTTAGTTAGTGTGTAATGTTGCTGTTTGAGCATAAACAACATCTGTAAAGTTACAATGCTCAAAGTTCAAAGCAAAGGGAGATATTTGCTTTTAAAGAAATAATTTTTTAAGGACTACAACAAACGTCTGGTAGAGACTAGGGCTGAACGATTTTGGAAAATAATCTAATTGCTATTTTTTTTCCCAATATTGCGATTACATTTAAGTTCTTTATCTTCTGTATTATTCGACAAAGACATGTGTAATTATACGTATTTTTAAAAATAATTATTAATAAAATAATTCTCTTCACAAAGCACGCGTGAGTATTTTAAATTGAAAGCAGCCTTCTCAGTGATTTTCATATCTTTAATATATAAGCCAACTGCATTCCAAAAGACATAAATGATGCCTTAGTAGAGCATTTGTGAGGAAAATTCCGGCGGGCGAGACCGTGCACTGCAAGAGTAACATCAAGCAAAGCGGCATAACCTGTGCGATAAAGCCCGTGAATGTCCTTGTAATTTGCTTAAACCTTTCCAAACTTTATAAAAGATTATTTTTCGGAAGGTTCGAGCGGTGTAGAGAGAGAGAGAGAGAGAGAGAGAGAGAGAGAGAGAGAGAGAGAGAGAGAGAGAGAGAGAGAGAGAGAGAGAGAGAGAGAGAGAGAGAGAGAGAGAGAGAGAGAGAGAGAGAGAGAGAGAGAGAAATTAGAAGCAAGCAGAATACGGTTGCAGCGTCATCACCAGTGTTGGGAACGTTACTTTAAAAAAGTAATTAGTTATAGTTACTCACTACTTGTTCCAAAAAGTAACTGAGTTAGTAACTGAATTACTATAAAATAAAAGTAACTCGTTACCAGCGAAAGTAACTATTTGCGTTACTGTTAAAAAAAAGTTGCTATATGTCAAAGAATTTGGATTTTTTTTTAGCAGTTTTCACAAGTCAGTTGAAATGAGTAGAACAGACAGGTGTTTGTGCATAACTTTCGATATTTATTGCATGTCGACAGACAGCAAGAGGTTTATCCTGCACTTCAAGCATTATCTTTGTAAGAAAAGTAAACAGTTACACCATATAAAGTGCATTTAACTCTAGCAAATTAAATCAACCGCTCTCAACTTTTTATTAAAAGTTTTATTAATAAAGTAAAGGCATAGAACCAGTTTATTTGTAGTGCACTGACAATAGTTTTATATAATTAGTTCATTAATTAAATTAATAAAAAGACAAAAGGACCTTGAGATATGTTTGGTAATTGTACCTGAATGAATTGAAAATTAATTTGCTACATTTCAGATTAATAACGTTATATTTGTTTTCCTTAACATTTTAATTAGCAGTAACTTAAACACTTTGCAGTTTGAATATCCATAAACAAAATTACGGAGTATGTTTTTATGTTTCCACTGTTCGATCCATAGGGTTCGATCGCGTCCGCACCTCACACACACGCACGCACGCACGCACATACACACACACACACAAATGTAAACACTTTGTGCCTTTTCGATCGCGCCCGCGCCTCTCTCTCTCTCTCTCTCTCTCTCTCTCTCTCTCTCTCTCCCTCTGTGGCGCGTGTGCTGGCATGTGTGTAAAAACACTGGCTCTGATTGGCTACCATGAAACGCATGACTCTGCCTTAGCCAATCATAATCGCTTAACTCGTTATTAACCCACCTCCTCACTAGCTGTGCGAGCCAGGGGTGCGTTCGGATTGCACAGTTTATTCAATCAATGCATAGTAACGCAACGACTTTAAAGTCCAGTAAGGTTAACGGCGTTGTAACGACGGGAAAAGTAATTAGTTAGATTACCCCGTTACTAAAAAAATAACGTCGTTACCTAACGCCGTTCTTTTAAACGGCGTTATTCCAAACACTGGTCATCACGCATCTGTGTTTAAAAACTAAGCTCAGACTCGATTCTGAAATCCTCTGAATCGATCCAGAATCTTTGGAGAGAGAATCTATAACATAATATATCATTATATATTACTTATATATATTATAACATCACATAAATTAATCAAAGTGTTCTTTCCTGTATGCCAGGCCTATATGCGTAGTGTGCCAAGATGATGCTGCATCTGCAGAATGCTTTTCTCTCGCGTGTCACGTGACCAGAGTGTAATCGCAGCTTTTGTGGTTAAAAAATGGCATTTCATCATATTGCGATATTATTGCAAATGCAATTAATCGTTCAGCCCTAGTAGAGACTACACGACATTCCTCCAGGGTTAGTGACATCACTAACCCTAAAATTGACATAAACCGTGCCACTGGGAACACACAGTCCATGTTGAGAAGAGGAAGAGTTGTTGTAGTCGAGCACATTTGTGGTTCTGCTCAAGCGGTCTCATCCGTCTTTCACATGCAATACAGTACGCAACACAAGTGCAATAGCATGTCACTCTGTAGGCATCTTACAACAGTTCCCACACGAGCGATTTATAGATTATCATGACAGAAAATGCTAATCAAAGACTTGAAGATAGTTAACTCCACATCAGCTGCATAAATTCATCAACTAACCATTCAGAAACGTCCTGTTGCTTCTACATGTTGTCACTTCTTCTTGAGTCTCTCCATCATTGTCCGGCTCCAGTTTAATCATGAAAGGCAGAACAGTTTCTGATATTTTAGTGCTTGTCTGCGTGATTGGAATTGTTTTTATGACGCTTGTAGTGACATTAATGAACTTACGGAAACAATGTCTGCCTATGGGACCTGGTAGAGAAAAAAAGCTGTCTCAAGAGAAGTCAAAAATGAAATAAGAAAAGCAAAAATCCAGTACAAGAATAAAATTGAAAATCAATATAATAGTGGGGATCTAAAGGTAGCCTGGCAAGGTATTAAAACTATGGCAGCCATTAATCAGCCTGTAAGCTGAGATGTTTTCCACCTTTATATAATGGAGTGTAAAATTGAGTGGATTTTTCTAACCGCTGGTTCAGATTTGTTGAAAGCTTCTCAGTGTCTGGTCAGAACAGTGATGCTTCACAGCAAGAGCACCGTTACTAGAGTACAGTAAGGGGGTTTATCTTTAAAGCTCAGCTAAACATTGGTCTCTTAAGTCGGTTGAGTCTTCGTCCTCCATTGTGCCTTTGAAAGAGTCATGTGATCGAGGTTGATGTTCACCTGAGTTGAAGCCATTCTAAAATTATATAGTTGATTTCAATTTGTTTGTTTTATTTTTTTTAATCATGCTTAACATTTGCAAACGAGCAAGTTCATTTCTTAAATTATTATAATCTAATTTTTAAACACAGTGCAAAACACCACTGTAACCAGTTACAGACATTAAAGTAAAAGTGCACAACATTTATAAGTCTGTCTGCTTTTTATTTTACTTAGTTTTAAAGCCAGTTCAGTCCAGCAGAAGAGATCAAAACCAGAGTCCAGCTGTGTGTCTATGAAGAGTAACCAGTCTATGGATCCGCCATTACAGTTTAAGAGTGGAGACAAACGGCCTGATCTCAGGTATATCATTTTTTATAAAAGTTATGCCTATAGTATTTGATTTTTATGAAATAATTATTAATATACAGCAGTTTAATGATCTCTATTTGAACTAAACAATTCTAAGTTGAAATCCTGCAAGTTTCAGTCTATTAATGACGATCATTGTGCTCTTGTGCAAAGCTCTCTGTATTATATTGTTAATACAGTCACACACTGTAAAAGCTGTTGGTCTGTTACTCAGTTAATGACACAATTACATCAATATCAGTGTGTCTGATTCTTTACCCTCTTCATTCTGATTTAAGGTCAAATCTTCTATCCAGACCAGTTAAAAACAAAACTGTGTACAAGCCTGTGATTCAACCACAAGACTTTAATGAAAGCATGTGTCCTGGTTTCAGGTAAAAATGCAGGACTTTTGTTTTTGTTGTTTAATTTTAGGTGTTGCACTTCTCATCACACATCACTCAAACACATGATTGAAACATTTCAGAAATCTATTGATGTTCTGTGTCCCATAATACAGCATATATATATAAAAAAAATTTTTGGTAATTTATGGTTATTTACTTCTCCAACTTGTGTAATAATGTGGTATTTTAATCTTACAGCCATGACTCTAAACCTGCTGAAGTCCTCAACACACTGAGATCAAATCTGAGACAGAAGTTTGAGTGTTTGTATGAGGGAATATCAAAGCAGGGAAACCCAACACTCCTGAACGAGATCTACACAGAGCTCTACATCACAGAGAGTGGAAGTGGAGAGATCAATAATGAGCATGAGGTGAGACAGATTGAGACACAGTCCAGCAGAGCAGAAACAGAGGACACACCGATCAAATGCAGTGACATCTTTAGACCTTTACCTGGACAAGACAAACCCATCAGAACTGTGCTGACAAAGGGAGTCGCTGGCATTGGGAAAACAGTCTCTGTGCAGAAGCTCATCCTGGACTGGGCTGAAGGGAAAGAGAATCAGGACGTCCAGCTCATATTTCCACTTGCTTTCAGAGAGCTCAACTTGATGAAGGACAAAACACTCAGTCTTTTAGATCTTCTTCATACCTTTTTCCCTGAAACTAAAGAAGTGGACATATCCAGTGATGAGTATAAAGTGTTGTTCATCTTTGATGGACTGGATGAGTGTCGTCTGTCTCTGGATTTTCAGAGCGATGTGAGGTTGTGTGATGTGACTGAATCAGCCTCAGTGGACGAGCTGCTGACGAACCTCATTGTGGGGAATCTGCTTCCCTCGTCTCTCATCTGGATCACCTCCAGACCAGCAGCAGCGGATCTCGTCCCCTCTGAGTGTGTCCATCGAGTGACAGAGGTACGAGGCTTCAGTGACACACAGAAGGAGGAATACTTCAGGAAGAGAATCAGTGATCAGAGTCTGGCCCACAGGATCATCTCACACCTGAAGTCCTCAAGGAGCCTCTTTATTATGTGCCACATCCCAGTGTTCTGCTGGATCTCAGCCACTGTTCTAGAGGAGATGTTGAGGGAAGCAGAGAGAGGAGAGATTCCCAAGACTCTCACTCAAATGTACACACACTTCCTGCTCATTCAGACCAACATCAAACATGAGAAGGACTATGAGAAGAAAGTGAAAGATGAAGACATGATTCTCAAACTGGGGAAACTGGCTTATCGGCAGCTTGTGAAAGGCAACCTGATCTTCTATGAGGAAGACCTGAGCGAGTGTGGCATTGATGAGGCAGAAGCATCAGTTTACTCAGGATTGTGCACACAGATCTTCAGAGAGGAGTTGGGCTTCTGTCAGGGGAAAGTCTTCAGCTTTGTTCATCTGAGCATTCAGGAACATCTAGCAGCTCTATATGTGCATCTCTCCTTTATCAACAATAACATCAATGTGTTTGACCAGATTACCAAACCAACTAATGGAGACACAGTTTCCCTATCGGATCTCCATCAGAGAGCTGTGGATGAGGCTTTAGACAGTAAAAATGGGCATCTGGACCTTTTCCTTCGTTTCCTTCTGGGTCTGTCAGTGGAGTCTAATCAGAGTCTCTTACAAGAACTGAAGACACAGACAGCAAACAGCTCTCACAACAATGAGAAAACAGCTGACTATATTAAAGAAAAGATCAGTGAGAATCCCTCTCCAGATAAATACATCAATCTGTTTCACTGTCTGAATGAACTGGGTGATCTTTCTCTTGTGAACGAAGCTGAACCTCATATGAGCTCTGGAGGATTACGTGCTGCGAAACTCTCCTCGTCTCAGTGGTCAGCTTTAGTGTTTGTGTTGTTGTCCTCAGAGAAGACACTGCAGAGGTTTGACCTGAGGAACTTTATTGGAGCCAGAAATGATCAGTAAGTAACACTGAGTGCAATCAAGAGAAACTCAGAGATCAGAGGTGTTTAAATCACGGGGCACAGATTGATTTCTGGGATATTGTACATAATTTGCGGGTGTTTCTCAAACCGTGGCTGTGTCCTAGTAAGGCTGCATATCTCGACTGCCTCGTCATCAAGCGCCTCTGAAGGCCGTCTCAGTTTGAAGGATCTTTTGAAGACAGACTTCATTAGTGTCTTTAATTCTGCTCATTTTGAAGGATATATCAAGTGTATCCTTCATGTTCTTCAATCTCCCACAATCCTTTGCACACATTCCAATTAATGTAAAAGAACTGATGGAAAACGAGTCGGCACTGAGTTTATCTGAGTTCATTATGAAATGTAAGACACAAATTATGTATTCGGAGATGAAGGCATACATGTTATCTTTTGTTTCTGTGTAAATTAATCACTGAACACTAAACTGACAATATAGAGTTAATGTTAAATGTTAAATATAAGGAGGATTTAAATGTAATGAGGAGTTAAATGTTAAATGTAATCCACTGGGAGACACAGACGGCTGTCATTCACTGCATTGCATTCATAAAAAAAGTCAGTTAATATAAAGATATTTAATAGAAAGCGCTTTCGTGCGCTTCATTTCCCGTGATAAAACAAGTAGCAAGTTAAACAAGTAGGTAAATAAACAAGAAACAACCAGCAAATTCTTAAAATTTCTGCGAATAATTTGTTGATGCAGGAACACAAATACTTTTTTTCTTGAGCCCATTCGGGAGTTAAATGTCTCCATGGTGATAACCATAGCAACCGACAGGACAAACAAATCTGACATGTTAAAATAGTGTTGTAGTGTAAATGCAGACTAATAGACCCGCCACTGCAACACTGACAAGATAAAGAGAAAACACAAATCTGTCTTGGCTGAATACGATTAGCAGCTTCTGCAGTTATAGATACTAAAACTACTTTTTCACATGTCCTTTTTAAAGCAGTGTTTAATTAAAAAATATTTGAGGGTATTTAGTAAGGAATGTAATGTATTATTTACTTATGATAGTAATTATTATTATTATTAACATTAATAATGAACTTATTTATTTTTTACTTTACAGTAGTGACACACAGAACACAGCAGATGAAGTTCTCCAGAAGCTGATGCCTGTGGTTACAGCAACTAGATCAGCTGTGTAAGTAACACTGAGAACAAGCATCACCGTTAAAACATTATAACATTTCTTATTTAAACATTATAAATTAATGGTTTAACAAATAATATGAGTGTCACACTTCAGCTTTTAAACCCTCCACCTATCTGACCTGATTTGTGATCTACTTAACCGTTTTTATGATATTTGTGTGAGAAATTTATTTTCAAATATATGCATTTTTATTGTATATAAACATTTATATTTATACTTTTTTATATATCCATTTTAATTTAATTTAAAAGTTAATACATTTAAGGAAAATACAGTATTAAACGCATTCCATTATATCAGTTTTATATAATCTTTCTGTCATGAGTTAGGTTTGTTTTCCTCCTCTTTTCTCTCTCTCTCTCTCTCTCTCTCTCTCTCTCTCTCTCTCTCTCTCTCTCTCTCTCTCTCTCTCTCTCCCCCCCTCTCTCTCTCTCTCTCTCTCCCCCCCTCTCTCTCTCTCTCTCTCTCCCCCCCTCTCTCTCTCTCTCCCCCCCTCTCTCTCTCTCCCCCCCCTCTCTCTCTCTCTCCCCCCCTCTCTCTCTCTCTCCCCCCCCTCTCTCTCTCTCTCTCTCCCTCTCTCTCTCTCTCTCTCTCTCTCTCTCCCTCCCTCTCTCTCTCTCTCTCTCTCCCTCCCTCTCTCTTTCTCTCTCTCTCTCTCTCTCTCTCTCTCTCTCTCTCCTCTCTCCTTCTCTCTCTCTCTCTCTCTCTCTCCCCCCCCCTCTCTCTCTCTCTCTCTCTCTCTCTCTCTCTCCCTCCCTCTCTCTTTCTCTCTCTCTCTCTCTCTCTCAATTAAAATCAGAAAGCTTTATTGGCATGACAAAAAAGTACATTTTTTTTATTGCCAAAGCATCATAACAACAGAAAATTATTTAGAACATTTAGTACACAGAATTATAATAATAGTTCAAATTAAATAAAAAGGATAGTATTATTTATATATATATATATATATATATATATATATATATATATATATATATATATATATATATATATATATATATATATATTATCTTGGCTAGATATTGCAAAAATAATAATACTGATAACATAAAACAATAATAATAGAGTAAACAAAGATTAATAAATAAAATAAAAAGGATTATAATGCAGAAATCATGTATATAAAAAACAAAAATAAACAAACACTGAACTTGAACATTATATACATGTGTGTAGGTGTGATGGGATGGGTTAGGCTGTGTGTGTGTGTGTGTGTGTGATGGGGTGTGTGTGTGTGTGTGATGGGGTGTGTTAGGCTGTGAGTGAGTGTGTGTTTATTGGCCGTTCGCTGCTCTGCTCGTCCCTCAGGATGTGGAGAGATGCTACTAGTTTTGCTGCTATATTGGAGCATTTGGCTTCTTCTCCGAGGATGAATCTGAGTTTTTGGGTTGGGTTACAGGTGTTAAATTGGGGAAATATTTTATTGATTTTGGGGTAATATTGGTCTCTGATGTGTTCATATTTTGGGCATTCTGTGAGGAAGTGCAGCTCGGTCTCCGGCACTCCCAGAATGCAGTGCGAGCAGAGTCTGTCCTCACGGGAGAGCCAGGTCTGTCTGTGCCGGCCCTTCTCGATGGCCAGACTGTGCTCGCTGAGTCTCTCTCACACACACACACACACACACACACACACACTCGATGGCCAGGCTGTGCTCGCTGAGTCTCTCACACACAAACACACACACACACACACACACACACACACACACACACACACACACACACACACACACGATGGCCAGGCTGTGCTTGCTGAGTCTCTCACACACACACACACACACACACTCGATGGCCAGACTGTGCTCGCTGAGTCTCTCTCTCACACACACACACACACACACACTCGATGGCCAGGCTGTGCTCGCCAAAGTAAAGTTACCAGTTGGAGTTATTTTCAGGCCGAGGTAAGTGTATGTTTTTGTGCTCTCAATGGTTCTGTGTGAGAGTGTGAATGTGTGTGTTGGTCCCTGAGATCTGGAGCGTTTCTGGAACATCATGACTTTAGTCTTCTGGAGGTTGACGGTCAGGGCCCAGGACTGACAGTAATCCTCCAGCAGATCCAGGCTGTCCTGAAGCCCCTCTTTAGTGGGCGACAGGAGCACCAGGTCGTCTGCGTAGAGAAGACACTTGATCTCTGTGTCGTGGAGAGTGAGACCTGGAAAGGGAGCATGTTCTAATGTATTGGCCAATTGGTTGATGTAGATGTTGAAGAGGGTGGGGCTTAAACTGCAGCCCTGTCTCACTCCGCGCCCCTGGGGGAAACACTCGGTTCTTTGGTTTCCAATTTTAACAGCGCATTGGCTGGCTGTGTACATCGATTTGATCAAATCATAGAATTTCCCCCCTACTCCACTGTCGATAAGCTTTAGGTATAATCCTTCGTGCCAGATTGAATCAAATGCTTTCTAAAATCAATGAAACAAGCAAAAATTTGTTCTTTGTTTTGATGTACATATTTGTCAATTAGTGTTTGTAATGTAAAAATGTGATCGGATGTGCGACATTTTGGAAGAAAGCCAATTTGGCATTTACTCAAGGCATTGTGCATCATAAGGAAGTGTAGAAGTCTGGCGTTTAAGATGCTGCAGAGAACCTTCCCCAGGGTACTGTTCACACAGATGCCTCGGTAGTTGTTGGGGTCTAGTTTGTCTCCGCTCTTGTGGATGGGGCTGATGAGGCCCTTGTTCCAGATCTCAGGGAAGAACCCGACACACAGAACATCATTGAACAGTTTTAGCATGGCCAGTCTGAAGCTTTGGTCTGTGTGTTTCAGCATCTCGTTCAGGATGCCGTCTACACCACAGGCTTTCTTGGACTCAAGGACTCCTAATTTTTCTTCCAATTCCAGCTCCAGGGCTTTGTCAGTGGTGGGACACCAGAGTTTAACAGCTCTGTGCTGGGGGAAGAGTTTCTTTACATCGATGAATTTGCCGTTTGAATCGATGAGTAGAGCTATTTCAGGTTCCTCTGTGCTGGCTGGTGCTGGGCTGCTGTGAGACGAGGGCTGCTGTGCTGAGGAGTCTGGCAGGGGGCGCTGTGACGGCTGTGAGCGGGCTGGGTCGGGTCTCTCTGCGCTGAGGGCTGGGTGTTGACTCCCTGTGTTCGGCGACTCTGGGCTGGAGGGCAGTGTTTGAGCTCTGTGGGTCTGCTCTGGCTCTTCTCTGGCCAGGAGGAGCTCTCTCAGCTGCTCTCTCAGGGCCTGGATCTCACTGCGCTGCTGCTCTCTCTCCTCCTGTATCTCTCTCAGCTGCTGCCTCATCTCTGCTGTGGACTGCTCTCTGTCCTCTAGCTGGAGTCTCAGTGCGGTCAGCTCACACTGATAGCTGTCCTTCTCTGTCTGAAGCTTTCTCATGTACTGTGTGAGGGCTGACAGTCTCTGTGTTAAGAGCTCGGTGTTCTGCTGGAGTTCAGTGTGAGCTGCACATGTGTCTGACTGCTGCTGTTTCAGCACAGTTTCTCTGAGCTGCACCATCTCCATCTCCAGCTTGGTGAAGTGCTCCTGTAGGAGAGGGACAGCTCTGAGCAGGGAAGGGGAGATGTGCTCAACTCTTTCTGCAGGAGTGGGTCTGGGATCTGAGGTGCTGATCGGTGGATTCTGCTCAGATGACGAGCTTTCAGATAGGACAGCTTTCTCATGTTTCACAGTTTCACCTATTGTTCTTGTAAAGTATGGACTGGTGGTTCGTATAGGATGGGAGCACTACAGAAAGATTCCGGCCAGAGAATCCTTTATGGAGTGAAAACAGTCTCAAAACCTTCCACAAATGCACGCGAGAGATCCACACACACACACACACAGCGATCCACACACAATCGTGCATTATTGTCCTTACTCGCATTGCTTTGCACACAACACAATTCACAACTTTGCTTTATCTGTACCTGTAATTTCAGAGTCTTTTGCATTGGTGTTCTGCCTTGATTCACAAATGCACACAAGCCTATCTGTCTCATAGACTGTGATCTGTCCCCATTACCTGCAAAGATGCTATATGGTGTCTTCCTCCAGAGGGCGCTAACCGGCCTTCGAGCTGAATCTCCCAAAGGGCTGGATTCATTTAGTTTTCGGACTTAGCGAGACAACTGAAGTCTAAACATTTTTCACTAAATATCATATACATACATGCAAAGGTAGAGTAAAACCAAACCCCTTTTTTATTCTTCAACGTGAAATCAGAATAGGCTATGTAACCTATTAAGAAAACCATACCCCACAGATAACAGGAAAGCTTTAAAGTATTTCTGTAACTGTTGGCAAACTACAAGGCTGTACGTTTTCTTTTGTTTATATAATTGTAGTTCTGAATGTACTTTGTGTAATGTAATAACCCCTCCCCTCACACACATATACAGTGAGGAAAATAAGTATTTGAACACCCTGCTATTTTGCAAGTTCTCCCACTTAGAAATCATGGAGGGGTCTGAAATTGTCATCGTAGGTGCATGTCCACTGTGAGAGACATAATCTAAAAAAAAAAATCCAGAAATCACAATGTATGATTTTTTAACTATTTATTTGTATGATACAGCTGCAAATAAGTATTTGAACACCTGAGAAAATCAATGTTAATATTTGGTACAGTAGCCTTTGTTTGCAATTACAGAGGTCAAACGTTTCCTGTAGTTTTTCACCAGGTTTGCACACACTGCAGGAGGGATTTTGGCCCACTCCTCCACACAGATCTTCTCTAGATCAGTCAGGTTTCTGGGCTGTCGCTGAGAAACACGGAGTTTGAGCTCCCTCCAAAGATTCTCTATTGGGTTTAGGTCTGGAGACTGGCTAGGCCACGCCAGAACCTTGATATGCTTCTTACAGAGCCACTCCTTGGTTATCCTGGCTGTGTGGACAAATGAAGATATTTTGAAGAATGTCAGAAACCAGACGGTTAACGGAACCCATTAAATTCCATAGTAGAAAAAAAAATAATACTATGCAAGTCAATGGCTTACTGTCAACTGTCTGGTTTCTGACATTCTTCAAAATATCTTCATTTGTGTTCAGCTGAAGAAAGAAACTCATACAGGTTTGAAACAACTTAAGGATGAGTAAACGGTGACAGAACTTTCATTTTTTGGGTGAACTATTCCTGTTTTCGCAGATTGAAAAAACATGTTTGGCAATTAATGAACCATTCAATTTAAAGTGGTTTTTGTGTTGTGGTTGCAGCCAAATAAATATTGCCTTGAATTGAGTATATCATCCAGTCTCATTATTTAGTTGGTTGAAATAATATACTTTTCCCCCATTTTTATTATATAACTCTTAATAAACTTTGATTTTTTTTTGCTAAAGCTTTATAGTAAATGAACAGATCAAAAAAAGATGAACAACTGGTTCATCTGATTCACCACAAAAGGAGCAACTGACGCAAATCTCACTTTCCAACTTTTCCATGTAATGGTTTGCATAAGAATTGTTTACTTGAGGGTAATACTTGTGGATTCTTTTGAAAGAAATATTTTACTTTGTTGGTTAAATTATGTGGAAGCATTCATCCATTCTTTAAAAATAAGGAAAGCAAAACATACAGGTAATTGCTGAAAATATATTAATTTCCATTTAATATATGTGTGTGAGGGGAGGGGTTATTACATTACACAAAGTACATTCAGAACTACAATTATATAAACAAAAGAAAACGTACAGCCTTGTAGTTTGCCAACAGTTACAGAAATACTTTAAAGCTTTCCTGTTATCTGTGGGGTATGGTTTTCTTAACAGGTTACATAGCCTATTCTGATTTCACGTTGAAGAATAAAAAAGGGGTTTGGTTTTACTCTACCTTTGCATGTATGTATATGATATTTAGTGAAAAATGTTTAGACTTCAGTTGTCTCGCTAAGTCCGAAAACGAAATGAATCCAGCCCTTTGGGAGATTCAGCTCGAAGGCCGGTTAGCGCCCTCTGGAGGAAGACACCATACAGCATATTTGCAGGTAATGGGGACCGATCACTGTCTATGAGACAGATAGGCTTGTGTGCATTTGTGAATCAGGGCCGCGGAACGACAGTCTCAAAAGATTCCACAGATACAAAAGCGCATATTCAGGGGCATTTTTAAGGCAGAACACCAATGCAAAAGACTCTGAAATTACAGGTACAGATAAAGCAAAGTTGTGAATTGTGTTGTGTGCAAAGCAATGCGAGTAAGGACAATAATGCACGATTGTGTGTGGATCGCTGTGTGTGTGTGTGTGGATCTCTCGCGTGCATTCGTGGATCGCTGTGTTTGTGTGTGAGAGAGATAATCTCTCGCGTGCATTTGTGGATTGCTTTGTGTGTGTGGATCTCTCGCGTGCATTTGTGGATTGCTTTGCGTGTGTGGATCTCTCGCGTGCATTTGTGGATTGCTGCGCGCACATGTGGATCTCTCGCGTGCATTTGTGGAAGGTTTTGAGACTGTTTTCACTCCATAATCCTTTATCAGCTTTATTTTCAAGATCAGGATGCCAATATACAAGTTCGTATAAGTGTGTATGTGGTCTAAACAGGGAGAAAGAAAAAGAAATAATGCAATGGTAAGAATAACTGATTATTAAACAAATAAAGGAATACTATACTATGCTCATTGTCATCATTCACAACAGTACAGTACAGAAAATAATAATTTACGTTAATACAGTGCAACAAAATATGTCACTATATGCCCTTTAATATCTATACTGCTGCACCTTTAAGTGGCTATGCAGCATGACACTATCACTATAACACTCGATGCAGGTAGTACCAAATAAACAGTAAATGCACTGCACTCGAACACAGAAGCATATCTCTAAATAACTAACACAAATAAAGTCTACATGGACATATAGAGGGCTAATTATTGCACACAGGAAACATGTCGCATATTACATCACGCTCTGGCATCATGACTACACTAATTAGTCACGCAGTTCAACAAATAAAACTAGTTCGCATGAACATACATGAATTTCAAAACATTCATCACAACGCAGTACAAACATGCAACAGTAGTAAAAACTTACTTGCTTTTCATAAAACGCACACGAAAGTAAAGAAAAGGGTCTCTGAGTCTTCTCTCATCATCCCTGAGCACGAACATCTGAGCAGCGCGCTGCATTTCCTGTCCAGGCGCAGTTCACGTGATGGAGCGTTCAAACCAAGCGTGCCGCACAAGCCCTGAAAAGTGAAGCCAAAACGTCTCGATCGCCCCCCGGTGGCTGGTCCTAGTATAGGTCATAAGCCCCGCCTCCCCATGTTATTCAACGGGACGTGAGACCAACTAAACAATTAAATTACACTTCAAATATCTTTTTTCCAAAGGTGGTTTCTTTCATTTGCTGTCGTTTTTATCACGCTGATGTTAGTTCAAGTGTCTGTTTCAAAAATAAGTTGTTTTTTAGTTAGTTACGTGATGCGGTGGTGTAACGTCATGACTGACAGCTGTGATTGACAGGTTCTCTGAGCGAAGCACCAACGGACATTTTTTCGGGATCTTCGGAGGACTGAGGAGATTGTATTTACTTTATTTTAACAAGCCTCTTGACGTACTGCAATCAATTTTTAAAAAAGTGTGCAGAATCCTCTCTCCCCGAGTGCATTCTGCGAGAGTGAGGGCGGAGCGTTGATTTCGCGGCTTTACTTCCTGCTCACGAGATCGCTACTGCGCAGGTCTGGTCCCGAGATCGCTACTGCGCAGGTCTGGTCCCGAGATCGCCACTGCGCAGGTCTGGTCCCGAGATCGCCACTGCGCAGGTCTGGTCCCGAGATCGCTACTGCGCAGGTCTGGTCCCGAGATCGCTACTGCGCAGGTCTGGTCCCGAGATCGCTACTGCGCAGGTCTGGTCCCGAGATCGCTACTGCGCAGGTCTGGTCCCGAGATCGCTACTGCGCAGGTCTGGTCCCGAGATCGCTACTGCGCAGGTCTGGTCCCGAGATCGCTACTGCACAGGTCTGGTCCCGAGATCGCTACTGCGCAGACTCAAGTTCCAGTATGTCAGCGCCATATCGGGACTCTGGTGGCTTCAGTTCTCATCAATGGAAGAGAGCGAAGGGGCGTCGTCCATCTTTTTTTACAGTCTATGGTTCAAACGCACTTAGAAAACTTCAGCGCTGAACAAATAGGCTTTCAGACAGTTCTGTAGTCCGCCTGGAATATTTTCAGGTCCCCCTGTACAATGACTGTGCCATTTTTATAGATGTTCACAGTCATCACTGTGCTGTCAGGGTCATGCGGTTCTCTGATTTTGACTTTCCAGCCATTGCAGATGCCTTCTTTCTTTACAGAGGGGTAATGGTTGATGATGGCTTTATGCCAGGCGCTGGGGTGATCAGAGAAGAAAATGAGGTTGCAGACTTCTCCAGTTTTGAACAGATCTGCAAACAGAGTCTCTGGATTGTTTATCAGAAATTTCTGCTTATAGGTTTTCCTTGCGGTGTCAGATTTCACCTCAGAGGGATACTGTATGGTGGTGAGGGGGCAGCTCATTTGCATATGGCAGTGGGCTGATTGCAGCTGCTGCTCTGATTGGCTGATTCTCTCTGCCTCAGTTAAATTGATACATTGAGGAATGTCAGAGTGTGGAGCTAGCCATAGCTTTAGCTTTTTAGCATCTTTAGCTTATAAAAATATAAAAAGATCAATTTTATGCCCTTATATTTGGAAAAAATAAGCAAACAAGCCAAAAAAAGGTTTCCAGTGCAGTTTTAGTTGTAGTCACTGCTTCTCCCTCTGTGGATCTTTTCCTGTTTTAAACTTTCCCTCCAGTTTTCCAGCAGGCCTGTTGCTAGAAGTCTGATCTTCTGATCCTCTGCGTTGATTATTTTTGTTTAAAAATAAAAATACTCTGTTTTCTGAGTTCTTTTCATCAAATTTCACGTCTGTATGTGGTATTCTTCTAGATTTTGTAGATTTTCGGTCTATTTCTTTTCTCAAAATAGCAAACAAAGAAGAAAATCTAAGAGCTCATGCAGATCATGGCTTCTCAGATGACTATCTCTCTCTCTCTCTCTCTCTCTCTCTCTCTCTCTCTCTCTCTCTCTCTCTCTCTCTCTCTCTCTCTCTCTCTCTCTCTCTCTCTCTCACACTCACACACAAACACCCCCCCCCCCTCTCTCTCTCTCACACTCACACACACACACACACCCTCTCTCTCTCGCGCTCACACACACTCACTCTCTCTCTCTCTCTCTCTCTCTCTCTCTCTCACACACACACACACACACACACGCACACACACACACACACACACAATTCAATTCACAATTCAATAAAGCTTTATTGGCATGACAAAAAATACATTTGTATTGCCAAAGCATCAAAACAGCATAGAACATGATTTTGAACATTCAGTACAGAAAATAATAATAATAATTCAATTAAATAAAAATAAGAAATAAAAATAAGAAAAAATAGTAGAACAGTTTATGAACATTTAAAAATTCTGTGAACAATTTAGAATTTGGTGTGTAAGTGTTTGTGTGTGTGTTTTGTGTACGAGTGTGTGTGTGTGAGCGCATC
The DNA here is from genome assembly GCF_963993115.1 of Abramis brama. Taxonomy (NCBI): domain Eukaryota; kingdom Metazoa; phylum Chordata; class Actinopteri; order Cypriniformes; family Leuciscidae; genus Abramis; species Abramis brama. The sequence continues at coordinate 3,442,737 of NC_139972.1, forward strand.
ACTGAATAATCGTCAACTCTCTCTTTTTGTGACGGGCATCGGTGTATCTTGCCGCTAGTATGATACAATATCTTTTTTCACCTAATAGGTGTTGAAATTGTGTTTTGTTGTTCAATTTTAGGAAGTTAGGGCAAAGTATTTCAAATTGTGTGTAGAAAGTCCCTCTAATGTCCTCATAGTTGGGACAGCTGGTGAGAAAGTGTTGCTCTGTCTCCACCTCTCCCTGGTCACAGTACGGGCAGACGCGTCTCTCTCTGGGCAGCCAGCTCTGCCTGTATCTCACACACACACACACACACACACACACACACACACACACACACACACACACACACAGTTCTGCCTGTATCTGCCCGTCTCGACAGTCAGGCTGTGATTGCTCAGTCTGTACCTCATCATTCTTCTTCTGAGTGTGCAGTCCTTCACTGCACTCAGGTATTCTGCGGTTGTGTAGTCTCTATTTAGGGCCAAATAACATTCTAGTTTGCTTTGTTTTTGTGTTGTTTGAGTCCAGTAGGTCAGGTAATGCTCTCGCTGAGCTTTTATGATGTAGTTGGGCCGGATTGTGTGGATGAGGGTGTCAGTGTCCTGAGGCTGATTAGTGTTAGTGGTGTTCGTCTGTGTGTGGAGCCTCAGGACCAGCTGAATGAGCGGCTCTTCTCAGGGTTCATCTCATGGGTCTTAAGGGCTTTATAATGATAAGAGTTGGGGTCACTCATTTTTAGATGTTTCCAAAATTTGATGGCTCGTTTCTCAACATGTATTAGAAGAGGAAATTGGCCTAATTCTGCCCTGCATGCGTTGTTGGGTGTGTTCCTCTGTACTCTCAGGATACTCTTACAGAACTCGGCATGCAGGGTTTCAATCGGATTTTTGTCCCATTTGTCGAATTGGTGATTTAGGAGAGGACCCCAAACTTCACTGCCATATAATGCAATTGGTTCTATGACTGATTGGAATATTTTGAGCCAGATTCTGATTGGTATTTCAATTTGGACAGATTTCTTGATGGCATAGAAGGCCCTTCTTGCTTTCTCTTTCAGTTCATTCACGGCCAAATTTAGGTTTCCGTTTGCACTTATCTTCAGCCCGAGGTATGTGTAGCTTGTGACATGGTCAAGTTTGGTCATACCAAGGGTGAAGTTGTGTCCCTTTCCCTGACATCTGGGTCTTTTCTGAAACGTTATTACTTTAGTTTTGGTTGGGTTGATGGTCAGGGCCCAGGTCTGACAGAACTGATGCAGGGTGTCCAGGTTCTGCTGTAGACCCTCTCCTGTTGGAGACAGCAGGACCAGATCATCCGCATACAGCAGGAGCTTTATAGAGGAGTCGTGAAGTGTGAGGCCAGGAGCTGCTGATTCTTCCAGGAGTTTCGCCAGTTCATTAATGTAGATGTTGAAGAGGGTCGGTGATAGTGGGCAGCCCTGTCTCACACCCCGCCCTTGAGTGAAGAACTCGGTTTGTTCATTGCCAATTTTAATTGCACATTGATTGTTTGAGTACATTGTTTTTATAATGCTGTATGTTTTGCCCCCGATACCTGATTCTAGAAGTTTAGAAAGAAGGCCTTCATGCCAAATCGAATCAAAGGCCTTCTGGAAATCTACAAAGCAAGCGAATATTTTGGTTTTGTTTTGGTTGATGTATTTATCGATCAGGGTATGCAGGGTGAAGATGTGGTCTGATGTTCTAAAATTTGGTAGGAATCCGATCTGGCTTTTGCTCAGGACACTGTGCTCTGAGAGGACGTGGACGAGTCTCGTGTTGATGATGCTGCAGAACATCTTCCCCAGATTGCTGCTCACACAGATGCCTCTGTAACTGTTGGGGTCTGATGTGTCTCCACTCTTGAATATGGGCGTTATGAGTCCTCTATTCCAGGTGTCAGGGAAATGGCCAACACTCAGAACCAAGTTGAACAGTTTCATGATGGCCAATTTGAATTTGGGGTTTATATTTTTAAGCATCTCGTTAAGGATGCCGTCTGGTCCTCTTGCCTTTTTTGTTGGCAGAGCCTGTATTTTATCCATCAGCTCTTCTTCTGTGATTGGGTAGTCTAGTGGATTTTGGTGTTTGCCAATTATGTTTTCTATATGGTTTAATTTTTCATATATTTGTGTTTGTTTTATATTCATGTCTAATTTGCTATAAAGTTGTTCAAACTGATTTTTCCAGGTGTCTCCGTCTTGAATTGTAATTTGTTCATGTTTCTTATTATTTAGGAGGTTCCAGTTGTCCCAGAAACTGTTTGATTGGACAGATTCTTCAATGGTTTTGAGCTGATTTTGGATGTACTGTTCTTTCTTCTTTCTGAGTGTATTTTTATATTTTTTAAGCTCCTCACAATAATGAAAACGTAAATCTGAATCGTCTGGTTGTCTGTGTTTTTGGTTTGCAAGCTGTCTTAAATTTTTCTTTATTCTTTTACAATCCGAATCAAACCATTTTTCATTCTTTTGTTTTAGCTTATGTTTTTTCTTAGTGGTTTTAAGATTAGATATTGTTGCCAGATAATCAAATATGTAATTTATGTTTTCTACAGCCAGATTTACACCATCTTCATTATGAGTATAATCATAATCTATGAAGTTATGCATGAGTAAGCACACTTGGGGGTGGTCAAGTGCGGTCAGGTATTTCTCAGTGCTGTTTTGAACCCATCTGTAGATGTTTTTGATGTTGTAAAGCTTACTGGGTTGTGGGTGTATGTTAGTATTTTCTTTCCTTTTTAGATACAGAGTAATTTGGCTGTGATCCGATAGGGGTGTTAGTGGTTTGACCGTGAATGCTCTGAAAGAGAATATATCTAAGTCTGTGATCATGTAGTCACTGTTGAGCAACCATGAGATGAGCTGTATGTGTATCTCCCTAGAGAGTCCCCTCTCGCCCTGCCGTTGACGAGGTACAGACCGAGGCTTCGACAGAGCTCAAGTAGAAGCCTGCCGTTTTTATTCACCTGAGCATCAGAGTTAGTCCTTGAAAAGTTAACATTGTTTTGTTGAAAGCTCTGTCCAAATATATAATTATTCCCGTTGTCTGTGGTGTAGTCGGGTAGGGCTCCTGTTCTGGCGTTGAGATCCCCACACATCAGCACTCTTCCCTGGGCCTGGAAGTGGTTGATTTGGCTGTGGAGGGTCTCAAAGATGTTCTCGTTATAGTAAGGAGATTCAGAGGGAGGAATGTAAAGAGCACATAAGAATATATCTTTTGTAGTTTGACTGAGCTGTTTATTGATTTTGAGCCAGATATGAGATTCTTCTTTTTTGATTAGTTGGATGTACTTATCAATTTCAAGTTTGTGCCAGATTATGATGCCCCCTGAATCTCTCCCACGTGTGACTTTTTCATTTTTTTGGGACGATATGAGTATTTCCCGATACCCTGGGGGACAAAGAGTGACCTCATCAGTTCTGCGCCACGTTTCCTGTAAGATTATTATGTCAAGATCTAAAACACTTTTCTTAAAATCCAAGGTTTTGATTTTACATCCAAGACTTGATGAGTTAATGCCTTGGATGTTCCAAACTGTGATTGTCAGTGGTTTCATGCGGTCAATAAACAATTTTAACATTCCTCTAGAATAGAACCAACTCAACTTGAACCCGTTTAAAATCTATGTGCACTATGTAAACATACATACTTTTACATATTTGTATTGGTATCGTTAGTGTTTTTTTTTTTTTCATACATGCACGTACACGCATATACATACATATATATATATATATATATATATATATATATATATATATATGTATATATATATATATATATATATATATATATACACATATATGCGCATATACATATCAGGGCTCGCAAAATTTCAAAATCGCTGGTAGCCCTTCGGGCAGGCACTCTTCAGATTTTGGTAGCCCCGAAATGAATTTTACTAGCCCAGATAAAAAGACAATTTTTAATGTAGAAAATTGGTTAGGAGTCAAAACAATGAATCAAAAACTTTTTCAAAACACAAAATATCAACAAATATGCATCTGGTTCTAACTGAACTGAAATGTGTGTAACCAGTGTGAACATGAATCAGTGTGTGTCTGTGGCTCAGCCCCCAATGAGGGTATGATAAAAAATATATAAATAAAAAGTAACACTTTAGTTTAGGGTCTAATGCTCACTATTAAGTTTCATTAACATGCAGATGGCAGGGTTTTATCATCACTGAGGTCCCGAATGTAAGGTAGGCTAGTCAGGGGTTCAGGGGCACCCCCGAGAAAATTTAGATTTCTCTGATCTACATATGTGCATTTTAAGATGTTTTGAAGGCCAAAAAAATTGGATAACAATAGTTTTAAAACCATGTAAGTGGGCAGCTGATTATTTTTCTCTCCTCATCTCCATCACACTCTTTTTCTCTTGTTTTTCTCTTGCTCTGTCTCTTCCCCTCCTAAAGCTGAGCTTTGACTGATATAGGCTTTTCATTTTTGTCTGTCAGTGAAGTAAACATAGGGTCAACTGATAGATTGATTTATGAATCATTTTCTCAGACGCGTTCATTTACTGAAAGCTAGGTAGCCTAACTAAGTTTATTAAATTCATTCACAGTATGTACACATTCATTATTGATCTTATTCCTAATACAGGGCCGTAGACAGGGCTTTATAATCAAAGAGGTCCTACATTTAAGGTTATTAGGGGGTTAAAAAAATTGTATTTCTCTGATATGTCCATTTCAAGACATTTGAAGGCCAAAAAAGGATAAGAAATAGCTTTAAAACCATGACAGTAGATTATGTGCCAATACCTGCTCTCTCTTCTTATCCATCACTCTTTCTTTTTCTCTCAGTCTCCTCATCTTGCCCTGTCTCTTCCCCTCCTAAAGCTGAACTTTTTTAATTTACTGAAGGCTACAAATTGTATATTAATTCTCAACATATACACATTCATTATTAATCTTGTGCCTAACATGAAAACGGCTTTGTTAATGCTCTGTTAATGCTCTCCTCACAATGACAGTAAACTAATTATTAGTCACGTTACATAGGCCTGTTTTCAGTTCAAAATGGCGAAATTCGACAAAAGTATATTCATTTGCCTGATTATTTTTGTCAATCGTTTCACATTTATGACCTAAAAAAGCTGTCAAATATGAAATGTTTAGTTTAGCTACTTACAGCTTATCTCGCACTTGACCGTCAACTGAAGCGTCAGTCGCTCTGCTCAAATACGCGCTCAGCAGCTTCTGTGTATATAAAGCCCGCCTACTTTGATTTGATTGGTCATCTCAAATATTCTGACATTGACAGACCAATGAGACTCACACATGAGAATGAACACACACACACACACACACACACCTTGTCCTCTGCTAGCTCGGCGCCGCTGCGAATTGAAGAAGAACGCGCTGAATCTGATTATAACAAGACTGAAGCGAACACTATTTCAGATAGCCCGTCGGGCAGGCCGGTTATGCATTTTGGTAGCCCGACTGGAAAACACAATAGCCCCGGGACGTCGGGCAGGTGATATTGCGAGCACTGCATATATATACACATACACATACATACACATCAGTGCATCTGTTGAATTTGGTGTCTTTTACTCACGACTAGTCCATCAGCCGTGTGCAGATCAAGTTGAGCATGTCCTTGATCTCTCTCAGACTGGCGCTGTGCGTGTCGTTTGGGCCTTTCAGGGCTGCAGCGTAGCTCAGCTGCTCCTGCTCGGGTCTGTGGACGTCTGGCTGTGGGGCTGATGACCTCTGCGCTGTCGAGGTGTTGTTATCCAGCGCCGGGGCTTCTCTGGGTCCTGGCTGTTTCCTCCGCTGGTATGGTGGCCTCGGGTCTTGGCGTTGCTGATGCTGACGGGGATGTTCGTGTATGGGATGTGGGTGTGGAGGCCGGAAGCGTGGGCGCTGGGGTTCAGGCTGTGGGTACAGCGGGCCGGGGCGATGGAGTCTCCAGGGCTCAGGTGGGTGCGGCGGGAAGATGCTGTGTGCTGAGGCTGGGATGAAGCGTCTCGTTGGTTGAGGGTTGTTGGATTCTCTCTGACTCTTTGAGGGACTGCCAGGGGTTCGGCCAAGGGCAACATCTTTAAGATTTTTAGCGAAAACATTCACACTGTCTCTACGTAGGTGGACGTGGTCATGGAGATTGTGAATGTCCAGTGTAGGGTGATGTGCCAGATGAACGTTTGGCAGTCCAGCACATCCACGTGAGATGTCTGTGTTGACTCTCTGTATAGTGCGGGGGTGGAGATCGGTTCTGGGAAGGATGGTGGAGATGATTATTTTTGTCGTTGGGAAAGTCTGTGTTGCTTTAATTGCCACTTGTGTAACTGACTCTGCCACTCGTTCCTGTTGTGTCCTCAGGTCATTTGTTCCCACATGTATGATGATGTGACTGGGATCACCAAGTGTTTCTTTGCTGAGTTGTTGAAGGGCACTCTCTGTGTTTGGGCACCAAAGTTTTAAAGATTTGTGGTTGGGAAAGAGCTGTTTTTGATTGATAAACTTGCCATTAGAGTCCATTAAGATGACTATTTCTGCATGGGTGTGACTAGGTGTGCTTTCTCGATCTTGTGTGTGGGCATCCATCCGTGCTGTTGGCGTGTGAGTCTCGGGAGGCGTCAGGGCTGGCTGTGCTGGTGTCTGGGTGGCATTCGAGCCGGGCTGTATGACGGTTTCTCTCTGCTCTCTCAGACTTTGCATTTCTCTTTCTCTGAAGATCAGCTCCTCTCTAACACTTTTCAGCTCACTGTTTAGGGTATCTCTGTCCTGCTGCAGATCTTTTATTTCTCCTCTCAGTTCCTCAACGCTAGTTTTAAATTCTCTTGTGAGCTGATGAAGTTTGTTTTCTAGATGTTGTATGCGCTCGCTGGATGTTGTCTGCGAGAGCACCAGTTCTCTGAGCTCCACCAGTTCGACCTCCTGTAGGGACAGACTGCTCCGTATCTGAGTGACGGACAGCTCCAGCTGTGTGTCACAGTCCAGGGTGGGCTCCTCCTCCTCCTCTAGCTCCGCCCCTGATCTCTGGAGCTCAACATGGCTGCCTGTAGTCTCTGTCTGCTTCTCATTCTCTGCCAGTGCTTTGAGGCTGGTAAAGTTAGTCTGGACAGAGCTGAGACATGCTTCATTCCCTTGAAACATTATGGTTCCATTGTGGTATATATTTACAGTCAGAAATGCTTTGCTAGTGTCTCCTTCTTCATGAACTTGAATTTGTCTCCCATTACAGATGCCGAGTTTTTTTTTTAATTTCTTGTAGTATTTAACCCTCTGATTATCTTCATTTGGGACGACACTAGTTAT
>NC_139972.1:3455000-3465000 GCF_963993115.1 Abramis brama
GCTGATTTACTCTATTTTGATCGCTACTGTAGACATCAGTGTTTATATTTGAACTTTAATCTTTTATCCCAGTACTTCTATGATAATTTGAACTATTGTCTCACAGAAATAATGAAACTATTATGAGGTTTAAAAGACCTTCTGTGAAGCTGTTTCATGATGACTCTCCCCAGTACGGTGTACATTTTAGGACATCCTCAGACCTCAGACATATGAAGACAAGGCATCATGCCTCAGACTAAAAGGCTTCAGACGAAACGGACTCAGATGGAGTTTGGAGATTCGCATTGCCCCGCCCCATATGACATCACATGTACGCGGTTCATAGCTCGAAAGAACGCTTTAACTCCACGATAGTTTGCCAACATACAAACTAGCTAGTTGAAATATGGCATCTAAGTTTTTAAATGTGCAAATAAAACTTGCGAAATGCATGTTCTCTTCTGTAAACAACTTAATTAGTGTAACATTTCATTAAAGCATATATATATATATATACATAGCATATATATATATATATATACTGTATACAGTATACAGTACAGGGCAAAATTTTTGAAACATATACAATTTTTTTTTATAACAAAAAACGTTTTTAACCCTATACAAATATGGGATACATGCTAGGACAGAGAGAATGTTTTTGAAAGAAGTTTCTTCTGCTTATCAATCCTGCATTTATAAAAAATACAGAAAAAAATGTAATATTGTGATATATTATTACAATTTAAAATAATTGGTTTTCAATTTATTATACTTTAAATTATCATTTATTTCTGTGATGCAAAGCTGAATTTTCAGGATCATTACTCCAGTCTATCACATGATCCTTTAGAAATCATTCTAATATGATGATTCATTATCAAAGTTGGAAACAGTTCTGCTGCTTAATATTTTTTCATAACCTGTGATACTTTTTTAGGATACTTTGATGAATAAAACGTAAAAAAATAAAAAATAAAAAAAGAAGCAAATGTTTTAAAAATATAAATCTTTTGTAACAACAATATACACTGGTCAGTAGTTTGGGGTCAGTAATTTTTTTCTTTATTTTTTTTTTAAATAAATCAATACTTTAATTCAGCAAGGATGTGTTAAATTGATAAAAAGTGATAGTAAAGAAGCAGGGGCGGATCACCCCAGTTGGCAGCAACGAATTAAAAATTATGGCCAATTTAACTGTGATTAAATTCAGTATATATGTTGTCACCCCTCAAAAATTCCTGCACTCCTCTCGCCACACCATAATATTTTTCTAGATCCGCCCCTGTAAAGAAGATTTATATTATTAGATGTTGTTTTTATTTTGAATAAATGCAGTTCTTTTTAACCTTTTATTCATCAAATATATTAGGCAGCAGAACTGTTTCCAACACTCATAATAAATCAGAATATTAGAATGATTTCTAAAGGATCATGTGACATGTGACACATGTGACACTGAAGACTGGAGTAATGATGCTGAAAATTCAGCTTTGAATCAGAAATAAATGATAATTTAAAGTATAATAAATTGAAAACCAATTATTTTAAATTGTAATAATATATCACAATATTACATTTTGATCAAATAAATGCAGGCTTGATGAGCAGAAGAAACTTCTTTCAAAAACATTAAAAATAGTAATGTTTCCAAACTTTTGGCCTGTACTGTATATACACTAATTATGTTGAAGAGAACATGCATTTCGCGAGTGCATGTTTTAACATTTAATTAAAGCATATAATATATATATAGCCTATATATATATATATATATATATATATGCTTTAATTAAATGTTACACTAATTATGCTGTATGCAGAAGAGAACATGCATTTCACGAGTTTTATTTGCACGTTTAAAAAGTTAGATGACATATTCAGCTAGCTTGTGTGTTGGCAAACTATCGTGAAGTAAAGCGTTCTTTTTTTTCTTTTTTTTCTTTTTCATTTATTGAATATGTATCAGATAACAAGCGGATATAAAGGACATAGAACTTCTACAGGAATTAAATTATATCAAGTATATGTAAAGCTTCACATATATCAAATAAATAAATAAATAAAAGATATACACAGAGGAAACATTATGCATCAGTGGTATTGTCAAAAATATCATCATAATATTTCAAGAATCTGTCACTTTTCTTGTTTTTAATCAACCTTAGAGACTTCAGAAATGAATCAAGTAAAGCGTTCTTTCGAGCTATGAATCGCGTACATGTGATGTCATATGGGGCGGGGCAATGCGAACCTCCAAACTCCATCTGAGTCTGTTTCGTCTGATGCCTTTTAGTCTGAGTCTGTTTCGTCTGATGCCTTTTAGTCTGAGGCTGTTTCATCTGATGCCTAATTGTACGAGACCTGACACCTGACATTGTTTTTCCTGAGACCTGAAGCTTTTCAGTCTGAGGCGCGATGCGTTTTGTCCAATGACTGAAGCCTTTTAGTCTGAGGCATGATGCCTTGTCTTCATATGTCTGAGGTCTGAGGATGTCCTAAAATGTACACCGTACCCCAGGTAGCCAAACAGATGTGGGCCAACAATGGCCCAGAACCGGCAAGCCGGAAGAAATCAATCGGCCCAGTTCCGTTTGCCAGACTCTTGTGAAACGCGGCAATGAATGACGCGCCAGAATCGGCCCAAGTACACTGGCCCGATTCCGGGTGCCGAAACTGAGCCGACGCTGCCGGAATCGGGCCATAATCATGCCAGCATAAATTGTATAATTCGCCGGTACTGGCCCGAGTCAGGGTTCCAAAGGGAAATTTATCCTTTATGATTTTTTTTATTTCATGTACCACAAATTGTTTTACTAAAGTATCTTGAATTACACATAAGCCTAGTTACAACAAACATCTACAAAATAACAACAAAGACAAGTTACAATTTAATGATAGACTTTATTACACAAAAAACAAACATTATATACATAAATTACATATTGCAATTTTATTTTATTACAAGTAAAAATGACTTAATGCACCTTTAAATACACAGCATATGCTGATGCCTCCTCTAAAATGTCTTGGGTAACCTGTAAACACGTGCCCAACACAAGCATACATTTGCAATTTATATTGTACATACTACATTAACAGGTCCCATTAACAATCTTTATTGTTGAATCATGATCATTACTTAACAATGAAATTACTTCATTACTTCAATACATTACTAAAAGTTTATTTTCTTTTATTGGAAAAGTTTTACACATACTACAAAATAAATTCAGAAGAAATAAGCCGTACTTTTAAGAATGTTTAAAATGATAAGATCACATAAGATAAGACACAGAGTCCCCTCATGGAGGCTGATGAAGGCCAGATGAATACTTCACCACACTTTAAAGGGATAGTTCGCCCAAAAATGATATTTAAGCCATGATTTACTCACCCTCAAGCCGTTCGAGATGCATATGTCAATCTTTTTTCAGACGAACACATTTTCAGTTATTTTAGAAAATGTCTTAGATCTTTCAGTGGTTATAATGTGAAGCAATGGGGTCCAGCAGATTCAAGTCGCAAAATGTGCATGCATCCTTCACAAAAATAATCCATCCGGCTCCAGGGGGATAAACGAAGGCCTTCTGAGGGTAATCCGTGCAGTTTTGTCGTAAAAATATACATATTTAAAACTTTATAAACGAAAATAACTGGCTTCCGGTGGCGGTCGGCGCGCGTTCATGGAGATGAATGACGTCGTGACGTAGAGCGAATGTAGAGTTTTGTTTTGCTCTGCTCTCTGGCTGCGCTGTCACGCTCGGTCTACGTCACGACGCTTCCTACGTTACGTCCTACGTCATATGCCAGCAACCATCTCCATGAACGCGCACCGACCGCCACCGGAAGCCAGTTATTTTCGTTTATAAAGTTTTAAATATGTATATTTTTACGACAAAACTGCACGGATTACCCTCAGAAGGCCTTCGTTTATCCCCCTGGAGCCGGATGGATTATTTTTGTGAAGGATGCATGCACATTTTGCGACTTGAATCTGCTGGACCCCATTGCTTCACATTATAACCACTGAAAGATCTAAGACATTTTCTAAAATAACTGAAAATGTGTTTGTCTGAAAAAAGATTGAAATATGCATCTCGAACGGCTTGAGGGTGAGTAAATCATGGCTTAAATATCATTTTTGGGCGAACTATCCCTTTAAATTCTAGGTAAAAAAAGTTTTTGTTCAAAAACATGTGATGCAGCATCCATGCCAGTAGCTGTCAGTGTGAAGTCTGTCATATAGGCCAGTAGGTTACAGTCCAGCTTTCGTTTGGTTCTGTCTTGACCATCACCCCAAAATGGACTCAGGAGCTGAAATTAGAAGAATACACACCACAAAGGGATATAACTCCAGACACTGAATTCACTGACAATAATAGAGGTAATAAATCGCACGTATTCTGTGTATAGTGAGCAGTGGTGCTGAGCACATTCATACAAGAAGTGACGACACCCAGCATCACTTAGAGCACCTTTTAAAGTATAACATTTAAAGCCCCTCAAATTAACGAAATGACTTGAAAAAAAGATTTGTGTTGTTAACATGCCGTTAATACCAATACTGTATGTTTGACATTAGTTGAAAGTTTTACTTACAAGTCATAGGGTTCACAGCGCCATAGAGATGTTGATCTGCTCCAACTCTGCTATTGTGCAGGCCATCAGCATGGAAGGATCTAGGAACACAACAAACCGCTTGCCAGGTTTATTTAAAGGCAAGGAAAATAGAAAGAATAACATACAGAAAATAATTTCTTAAAGGTGCTGTATGTAACTTTTCTACTAAAACGAATCCTTTTTTTATTGCCTGTGTGTGAAGGGGTTGTAATCTCACATTAAAATGATCCACTTTGCGGGTTTTGCTATTACCTCGGAAAGCAAGTATTCTTATTTTTATGTGAAGGTGCCGGGTCGGATTTACCGTGAAATCCAGTGACGTGACCTGCACGCGCGCTCCCGAGCCTCTCGCCTCGTCTACTGACTATGCACTCAACAGCGACGACACTGCAACTTATGACATGGACTTATGACTTATGCAACTTATGACATGTCTGATAACACTAAGAAACGACCTGCTCCCAGCACAACACAGACTCCAACACAAACTCCACATATTGATAAAAACAAAAAAACAAAATTTCTGCTGAAGCTCGTAAGGCCAGACGTGAATCGGATGAACTTCGGGTGAAAAAACACGGCTCAACATCGGCAGGGCATTTGAATCATGGATAAACCTTATTTACAAACCTAGAATATACATTTCCTGAAGAAAATGTGAAGTGGTGCTTGCAGTGGCAAAATTCGACATGGTTGATAGGGTTCCATACTTATCATAGTACGAGCATGGAGCATTAGTTCAACGTCAAGCTGATAAAAGTAGCCTATTATTGTAACGTTGCAGTGGGAGTTTACCTTAGTTTCCAGCATGTTGTGTGATGCTTTCTCCTGTGTGTTGCGTCTCAGTCTGGAAGGTACTGAAGGTACTTATATACTGTCTATGCACAGTGCTCGCTCATAAATTCGAGGACGCGCAAGAGCACGCGCTTAAAAAGGTATTGGTTGCAATCTGAAACATCACCGCTAGAGGTCGCTGAAAACTACATACAGCACCTTTAAATTAGCATAACAGAATTTATGTTTTTAGGTTTACTTATTCATATTGCTCCAACAGTGTCACTTACGTTTGGATGTCAACACCTTCTTAAAATAAATTAAACAAATAAAATAAATAAGAAAACAGATGCATGGTGATATAATGTTAGGTGAAAAACATTGTGAGAAAAAGTTATTTAATGGGCTTCCTCAGTTTACCTGTGTCTTTCTCTGGCAGCAGCTTTCTTCAGCAATGTTGCAATAGTAGAGCTTCCCCTCTGTTGTTATTTTGTTGCTGCTGAAATCACAGATCATTTGTTTATCAATATTTGTTTACCATTGAGCTAGTTTCAGCCAATTTTAGCGCTCCATGTAAGTGACATCACCGATTAACAGCACATATGTTTCTGTTAAATAATACATACGTTTATGTTAAATAAATTAGCTCACTTCCAAGCAAAACCCTTAACAAAACTATTAAAAACATATAATCTACATATAAGATGTGATTAAAACCCCAAACTTTCATAAACAAAAGCTCAAGCTAGTTAGCCTACGTTACCTTTTCTGAAAACGGTTGAGATGCTAACGGATTGTTTTTCGAAGACAATAAAGCATTTCTATAAATAAATATTCAACAGAAGCGTGTCAATTACAAATAAGATAAATGTCAAGCACAGTTGTGTGTATTATTCGTGTGATTCAAGAAACTAAACTCACCTGAAAGCAATAAAAACACCACGAGAGAGGGTTTTGCTGCTCATCAGATGCAGTGGTGGCCCGCCGTTTCCATGGCGACTCTACGCCGCTCCAGTGTTTGAAAAAGCGTCTCGGACGTTCACGAGCACGCGCATTAAAACACGTCAAAGTCACGCACGCAACATTTACAAACATAAACATCTAGAATTAGAACATTACATAAATACAATTCTTATAAAAAAATTTTTTTTATATATATTATTATTATTATTATTATAAAAAAAAAAAATTCAATCATGAATTTAAAACTCATTTTGAAGTTTATGAATTGTGGCATTTTTATAATTTAATGTGCCTAATGCGCCATGTCTCAACCACAATCGGCCCAGCTACACACAGCGAAAACCTAGCCGGATCTGGCAACCATTACTGGGCCAGAGCTGGCTCACTTCCGGTGAGCCGATGCCAGTACACAGCCGAGTGTGCCGACACTCAGCCGCGATTGGCCCGATTCTGCTGGCTACCTGGGTCTCTGGGTCAGCGGCAGGCTGGCAGCGCCAACACAGATTTGAATGTTGCGATATGATTTTGTCAAAGGTTTATTAGACAGAGGAATATGAAGAAGAGTGTGTGTGTGTTTGAATGGAGATCACAGTATTTTAGAGATGAATCGTGCAGCTCTACTGTCTTATCTCTCTCTCAGCATATGAGCAGCGCGAGGGCTTTCAGTGCAGGGCTCCAGACTGCATTTTGCGTCCATTTTTCCTGCCGGTGCGACCAAATATTTATTTAGGTTGTGCTGGCGCGACCACAATGTTGCCGAGCAGCGAATGCAAACAAAATGAAAGCGGAACGAAAATGCGCTACTCCTTTACGCTTCACGGACCGTTTATTAGTTCGGACAAATAACAGCGCAGCGCCCTGAACCATAGATCTCATATAATAAAGGCTAGATGATATTTATGCCCTGAACTTGCCAGTCGCGGGCGTTTATATACTGTCTGTGGTCGCGGGCCGATCTCGATCACGCGACACTGTTTCTAGGAGATCCAGTGAAGAAATCCATTGAATTCGCCTCAGAATTAATAACATCATCGCTGCGAGATCCAGTGAGAAACATTCCGATTCGGCGCAGAGTTCTCTGTTATAAACCACAGATATCAGATCAAACAGCGCTGACGTGGAAACCAGGATAAACACTTACAGAAGGCTTTCAGTCCACAAATCAGCAACATTCACCATGGATTTAGGCTAATGTAGTAACTCTAACCATAGCTATGGTATTGTGACATAAATAGTCAAACGCTTACAGTACAAGTACTACACATCTTTTTGCAGCACTTCAAAACTATAATATCATATATAAATGTTATTTTTAATGTGATGACCAACACATTTTTTGTTCATCCTTCAAAGATTGTACTAAAACTAAAAATTGTAAGATGTAGGAAAACTCTTATTTAAACACTTATTTAAAAACATGTAAACAGTAGGATGCTTATTGACTATTTTCACTCCCTAATATCAATTTTTTCACTCGTTTTGCTTTTTAATTAATATTAAGACATTATGAATGATAATTAAAGTTAACTTCATCTACACCCTAAATTAAGCTTAGTGCTTTATTGCCAGCCCCAGTGCTACCAGATATTTTCTGTAGAACTCAGTGGCTCCGGTGCCGCTGCCTAGGCCTGTCGCGATAATTAAATAACCGTCTGATCGCGATTATTTGATCTAACCGCGATTGTTTCAGACAACCGCGATTATTGCGCTCTTTTATAGGCCTACGGCACAAGGGGGAGTCATGGACCAAAATAAATAGACAAGCACTAATTACGTTTTCCAGCAATATATTCAAAGTCATCTGAAGCCATTCCATAGCTTAATGTGAGGGACAGATGATCAATGAACTGTTCAGGGCTCTAGAGTGCGACCAATTTTTGTAAGGGTGCGACTAAAATTTTTCCTAGGTCGCACCGGTGCATCTAACGTCCTCGCATCCGCTGCCTCTCCACGAACTAAGCGTATGTTCTCCTTTGACGAAACTCACACTTTTCTCTCACGCGGCGCCACAGCTCGCACAAAACGACAGCCCTGCTTAATG
Organism: Abramis brama; assembly: GCF_963993115.1. Lineage (NCBI taxonomy): Eukaryota > Metazoa > Chordata > Actinopteri > Cypriniformes > Leuciscidae > Abramis > Abramis brama. The sequence continues at coordinate 3,463,384 of NC_139972.1, forward strand.
AGTGACGACGGAGGAAAGAATTAAACATTCAAACGTAGCCTGGTTACACTTAAGGTCTGTTATATTAGTCTGATTTTATTTTAAATTTCGGCTTCCAAAGATTATTAAAAAATAATATATTGAGGTAAAAACATTAAAAACTATCTAACTAAGCGCAACTTCTTCGCAGCATTACGCTGTCATTTCTCCCTAAAACAAACTTAACGACAGAATCAGCACGATCGGTGAATGTTGTAAAATGCAGTCTAACTACTGTAGCTAAATTGCGGGACGCGTTTAATAATTAAAAGAGCTATTAAAAACACAAAAATCAGCGCAAGAGATGCTGTTCGCAAGACGGCGCGCGCTCCGAAACAGACCGAGACAAGCAAATTATACTTTCAGTTTCATGTGCGCGTCTAAACGATCAATTGTACACAAAAGTGTGTCAAAATTACCGGCTTGGAGATTAACTAAAAACAGTTTATGTCTTAAATGGACGTAGTTATGGAAATAGTTGGGAGAATATGGTGCATCAGTCGCCTATTAGATCTGCACTCGGTCTTAAAGGGGCCGCAGTCTAATACAATAATAAACATGCGGACGATTGCGCCATTACTGCCAATCAAACAACAAGAGAAAAATCACTCACAGCTCTTGAAAGTATAACTTCAGCTTTAATAAGCATTAATAGCCTATATTTATGATAAGTTGTACAGTGTTATTTTACATTTTATTACTTTATTAGATGCCTGAACGGTAATGTTAGTAGGCCTTCCTGAAATTAAAGCACTGTGTAGGCCTATATAATGTGTATCTTTGTTTAATGGTTTATCTTTTGTTTATCTATTGTTTATCTTTGTTTATTATATATATAAAACAAAAAGTACCATAAGAATACAGTTAAAGTACCGGATCGATAAGCAGTATTGGTAAGAATAGGAATACCGTTAATAATTATGCTTCAAATAAAAAATAAAAAAGTATTTACCTACACCTTCTTGTTTAAAATCATTTACATAATATATATGAATATGTATAGAGCGTGATAAAAAAGTGACCTTGAAATTGTGGCGTTAAAGGTGATGCGAGCCGAGGAAAAATTTGGGTGCACCTAAATAAAAAAGTTAGGCACACCAGTGCAACCAAGGCAAAAAGTTAGTATGGACCCCTGCTGTTGGACTGATATACACTAGGATTTGTGCCCTCGACATTTCTTCGCTTTGTGCCGTGAACTTTTAAATGCGCAATTGTGCAGCGCTGCGCACTGTGACTCCATGTTGCATTAAGCACATCATTCTGCACCCGTGATGCGCATACGCGCTTTGTTCCGCTGTTTTGAAGCGTATCATATTATCATGGTTTGTGCACATTTGTTTTTATTAACATGTTTAGATTTTATTAAATTACTGTGCAGATGTTTTCAAAAATTACTTTTTGCTGCTGATTTATACACTCACTAAGTTTAATAAACAAATTGTCATAGCTATTGAATATATTTATTTAATATTTAAAGGTGTTAACTGTAATCTTACACTGCAAAATGATAACTTACAAAGGATTAAATTCATCACAATTATTTAATGAATGAAGCACAAAGCCCTAAAACAGACAATTAATCGGCATAATCGCCAAAGC